>NC_069499.1:928785737-929085737 GCF_027579735.1 Bombina bombina | reverse complement strand
CGACTTTCTTGATGCAAGTGTTTTTGGCGCAAAGTCACACGAGTTGCGTCATTTCATTTGTTTATTTCTTGGCGTCAAAATTTGTTATATTAAGTCTCTCCCTCCTTTGCTCTCTGCTCTCATTTGATTTGTAGAGGGCTAGGTTGCTTGCTTTTGATTTTACTTTTGTATAAAAAGGTTATCATAAGCATTTTTTCCCATTCCTGAAACTGCTATTTTGAGGAAATTGGATATTGTTTAAATGTTATTTTTTCTTTTTTGTTACATTTTGCAAGATGTCTCAAACTGATTCTGCCTCTGATGTTACTGTAGGAACTAAGCTGCCTGAACACAATTCTACCAAAGCTAAGTGTGCATGTTGTAAATTAGCTGACCTTACTACTTCAGCTCAAATATGTGGCACTTTTTATAAGAAATTATTACATGCTGATAATGTTTCTATAAGTACAAATACATCTACTGTTAAACTTTCACAGTCTAATGTACATGATATTCCTGTAGATATGAAAAATTATATTGCTGCAGCCATAGAGAAGACTATGACCGCTATTCCGCCTTCAAATAAACGTAAAAGGTTTCTCCTAACTTCTCATAAATCTGATGAAGTTTGTATTGATCGACAGCATACTGAAGGATCTTCTGCTGATGAGGATTTCTCGGGCTCAGAAGATCCTAATACAGAGACTGAAATTGAAAAATCAACCTTTCTTTTTAAGATTGAATATATTCCTTTATATTAAAGGAAGTATTGTTTACTTTGGATATTGAGGAATCTAGTCCTCTTGATAACAAGAATAGCAAACACTTGAATTCTGTTTTTAAAACTTCTGATGTTGCTCCTGAAGTTTTTCCTATTCCAGATGCTATCTCTCATATGTTTACTAAGAGATGGTCTAAACTTGGTGCTTCTTTTAACCCTTCTTCTAGGTTTAAAAAGTTATATCCTTTACCTGTGGATAATTTAGTTATGGGGAAAAGTCCCTAAGGTTGATAGGGCTATTTCTACTCTTGCCAAATGTACTACTATTCCTATGGAAGATAGTACTTCCTTTAAGGATCCTTTAGATAGGAAGATTGAATCCTATCTTAGAAAAGCATATTTACATACTGTTTCGTACAGGCTTTGACTCATATCAAACCTGTTATTAAATCTATCTCTCCTCCTTGGAGTCTAAATTTGGTATTAAAGACTTTGCAGGCTCCTCCTTCTGAGCCTATGCATTCTTTGGACATTAAACTACTTTCTTGGGAAGTGTTATTTATCTTGGTTATCTCTTCTGCTAGAAGAGTTTTTAAATGGTCTGTTCTCTCTTGCGAGTCTCCTTATCTGATTTTCCAGCAAGATAAAACTGTTTAGCGGACTTTGTTTAAATTTTTGCCTAAAGTTGTGAATTCTTACAACATTAATAGGGAAATTATTGTTCCTTCCTTGTGTCCTAATCCTAAGAATACTCTTGAAAGGTCTTTACATTCTTTAGATGTGGTAGGAGCTTTGAAATATTATGTTGAGGCTACTAAAGATTTCAGAAAGACTTGTAGTCTATTTGTTAATTTTTCTGGTTCCAGAAAAGGTCAGAAAGTCTCTGCCATTTCTTTTGCATCTTGGTTAAAACTTCTGATTCACAAAGCTTATTTGGAGGCGGGGCAGCTCCATCTCAGAGAATAATAGCTCATTCTACAAGATCAGTTTGCGACATCTTGGGCTTTCAAGAATGAGCTTCAGTTGATCAAATCTGCAAAGCAGCCATTTGGTCTTCTTTGCATACCTTTACTAAATGTTACCATATTTACGTTTCTGCTTCTTCGGAAGCAGCTTTTGGTAGAAAGAGATTTTTTTGTATAAAGCACATTATTTATCCTGTTCTTTTTTATGCATTTACTCCTTGTACACCTCACTAACTTGGCTATACATTAAACTGAGGTATGAGTGAGGTGGGAGGTGTATTTATAGGCATTTGAGGCTTGGGAAACTTTGCCCCCTCCTGGTAGGAATGTATATCCCATCAGTAACTAGCTCGTGGACTCTCATCACCATGAAAGAAATTAATTTATCAGGTGTGTTCTTACATAAATTATGTTTCTTTTTAATGACACAATGAGTCCACGGATCATCTTAATTACTATTGGGATATTCACCTCCTGGTCAGCAGGAGGCGGAAAAGAGCACCACAGCAAAAGCGGTTAAATATCACCTCCCCTCACTCCCACCCCAGTCATTCTATTTGCCTATGTTAGTGCTAGGAAGTGGTAAAGTTAGGTGTTAGTTAAGATTCTTCAATCAAGAGTTTATTATTTTTAAAGTGGTACAAGATTGTGCTGCTCTGTCCTCGGGTGTAGCCGTAGTCCACATCAGTCTCTTCAGTAGAGCAGTGGTGGCATTAGAGCAATGGGAACTTGTGGGACATAATTCTCACTGCGCCTCCCATATATTGATGCTGCCCTAACCCTGAAAACCTGAGGGATATTTACTCAGGAATTTCCTTTCTTTCACAGATCCATGTGAGGGAGAGGACCTCTCATACCTGGTGAACTGCCTTGCTGTCAGGCAGATATATGAGGTAAGTGCTACTTTATTATTTCTGGGATATCAGAGACACTCAGAAAGAAGGGAGCACTTCATTACACAGAAAAGTACAATATAAAGGGCTCAGTTAAAAGAGGGCACTTTATTATTGGGGACACTGTAAACTCTCATAGACTGGAGAGAACTTGGACAGTATTAGGATGCAGGCACTGGGGCTTGGAGAATAGTATTTATTATGGCTCTGGTGGTTAAGTCTCCTGGCGGTTTAACTCAGAAAAATACAGACCGAGAGATTGTGTGTTACTGGTAACGCCCACAATGGGTAGATCTTTGTTGAGTTGCGCACCATTTCATTGCGCCTCAGTGCGGAGATATAGTCAGCTAAGAAATTTTCAAGCTCTGCCTAGAAACGGATGGTTTTCCAGGAAGTGAGAAAAAGAGCTCCGGTTTTAGCGAGTCAGGTAGGCACCTCAGCAAAGCTGCTGAGGTGTAGAGGTGTCATATTGTTTTTTTCTGGTCTATTTAGTTCGTTTTACAATCTCCAGTAAAAAAGTTACATTATAAAATTTAATGGGCCAGTAACGTTTTTACACTTAAAAACTTTTATTACAAAATTAAGGTTTTTATTTGATAATTGTACTATTGTGAATCAGAATGGACCAAGAGGCATTGCAAAATGTCACTTGTTCCTTGTTTTTTGATGCCAATGTGGAACCACCAATCCCTTTATGTTCCTCATGTATATTAAGAGGACTTTAAATTACAGGGATAAACTTTTTTCTGAGCCAACTTTTTCTAAAGCGGATGTTGTCCAGGAGTCTAATGACGAGGTTCAATATATGCCGACCTTTCTCCTCATTCGTCCCAAATTTTACCGCCCTCTCATGCAGTGCCCTACTCTTCCTCTCTAGCTCCTGCGGGAGTCACTTTATAAGACATCGCTTCTCTCATGTCTTCTGCAGTTTCAGATGCATTGTCTGCTTTCCCAATGTTACAGGGTAAGCGTAAGAGGAAAATCAGACATTCAGCAAGCAAGGTTTCTGACGCAGTTGTTGCTATTTCAGATATCCCCTCACTGAAGCCTGAGGAGGGAGGATAATGTAGTAGCGTCTGAAGGTGAAATTTCAGATTCTGACAGTGTAATTCCTCTTGCTGATACTGAAGTTGTATCTTTCAGGTTTAAGCTAGAGCACCTCCGTCTATTACTTAAGGAGGTTTTAGCTACATTGGAATCCACAGTCGTTGTTAATCCTAAGAAATCCAGTAAGTGTAATTCCTCTTGCTGATACTGAAGTTGTATCTTTCAGGTTTACGCTAGAGCACCTCCGTCTGTTACTTAAGGAGGTTTTAGCTACATTGGAATCCACAGTCGTTGTTAATCCTAAGAAATCCAGTAAGCTTAACAAATATTTTTAGGTACCCTCCTCAATAGATGTTTTTCAGGTACCAGCTTCTGAGTTCATTGCTAAGGAGTGGGAGAGACCGGGTATACCTTTTTCCCCATCTCCTATATTTAAAAAGATGTTTCCCATAGTTGACTCGATAAAAGAGGGTTGGCAAACCCCCAAGGTGGAAGGAGCTGTTTCCACCTTAGCTAAGAGGACTACTATACCCATAGAGGATAGTTGTGCTTTCAAAGATCCTATGGACAAAAAATTAGAAGGCTTACACAAAAAGATGTATGTACACCAGGGCTTACAATGGCAGCCAGCTGTGTGCATTGCTACCGTCACTAGTGTGGCGGCATATTGATTTGATGCGTTGTCTGTCGCTATCAGGACTGAAACTCCCCTGGATGAAATCCAGGATAGGATAAAAGCTCTTAAATTGGCTAATTCCTTTATTACGGATGCTTCCCTTCGAGTTATCAAACTGGGAGCAAAGATTTTGAGTTTCTCTGTTCTAGCTCGCAGAGCCTTATGGTTAAAGCCTTGATCTGCGGATGTATCCTCTAAGTCTAAGCTTTTAGAGATTCCTTACAAGGGGAAGACCTTGTTTGGACCTGGCTTGACGGAAATAATCTTTGATATCACGGGAGGTAAGGTTCATCTTCTTCCTGAGGATAAGAGAAACAAACAAAAGGGACAACAGAGTAATTTTCGTTCCTTTAGAAATTTCAAGGGTGATTCTTCTTCTTCCGCCTCCAAGCAGGAACAGTCTAAACCTTCATGGAGACCCAATCAGTCTTGGAGTAAGGGAAAGCAATCCAAGAAGTCTGCTATTGAATCAAAGATGGCATGAAGGGTCTGCCCCCGATCCGGGACTGGATCTTGTAGGGGGCAGACTTTCCTTCTTTGCTCAGGCTTGGGTTTGAGATGTTCAGGATCCCTGGCCAGTAGAAATGGTGTCCCAGGTATACAAACTAGTGTTCAAAACTTTTCCTCCCAGAGGCAGGTTTCTGCTTTCAAGATTATCTGTAGACCAGACAAAAAGAGAGGCTTACACTATGTAGGAGACCTCTCCAACCTGGGAGTGATCGTTCCTGTTCCGATTCAGGAACAGGGTCTGGGATTTTATTCCAACCTGTTCGTGGTTCCCAAAAAAGAGGGAACCTTCAGGCCAATTTTAGATATCAAGAGTCTAAACAAATTTCTCAGAGTACCATCCTTCAAGATGGAGACTATTCGTTCCATTCTCCCCTTGGTCCAAGAGGATCAATTTATGACAACTGTGGATTTAAAGGATGCGTACTTGCATGTTCCCATTCACAGGGATCATCACAAGTTTCTAAGGTTTGCCTTTCTAGACAAACACTTCCAATTCGTGGCTCTTCCCTTCGGTCTTGCCACAGCTCCCAGAATTTTCTCAAAGGTTCTGGTTTTGCTGTTGGCGGTGCTTCGGTTACGGGGCATTGCAGTGGCGCTCTATCTAGACGACATACTAGTCCAGGCACCATCCTTTCAACAAGCAAGATCCCACACGGAAATGTTGTTATCCTTCCTGCAATCTCATGGATGGAAGGTACATTTGGAAAAGTGTTCCTTAGTCCCAAATAGAAGGGGTAACTTTCTTGGGAACCATTATAGATTCGCTATCAATGAAGATTTTTCTGAAAGAGATCAGGAAATCAAAGCTTTTTGATACTTGTCTAGCTCTTCAGTCCACTCCTTGGCCATCAGTGGCTCAGTGTATGGAGGTAGTCAGGCTGATGGTAGCGGCAATGGACATCATCCCGTTTGCTCGGTTTCATCTGAGACCGCTGCAATTAAGCATGCTCAGACAATGGAACGGAGATTATGCAGATTTGTCTCCGGTTGCTTCTGGAGCAGGAGACAAGGGACTCTCTTCAATGGTGGTTGTCTCGGGAACATCTCTCCCAGGGAAACTGCTTCCGCAGACCATCTTGGGTGATTGTGACAACAGACGCCTGCCTTCTAGGATGGGGAGCAGTCTCGGGCTCCTTAAAGGCTTAGGGAGTTTAGACTCATTCAGAGTCTGTTCTACCTATAAACATTCTGGAATTGAGAGCGATCTACAATTCCCTTTTTGGCCTGGCCCCAGTTAACCTCGGTCCAGTTTATCAGGTTCCAGTCGGACAACATATCTTCTTTGGCTTACATCAATCATCAGGGAGGAACCAGGAGTTCCTTAGCGATGACAGAGGTAACCAAAATAATCCAGTGGGCGGAATCCCACAGTTGTCGTCTGTCGGCGATCCACATCCCAGGGGTGGACAACTGAGAGGCGGATTTCCTGAACAGGCAGACCTTTCATCCGGGGGAGTGGGAACTCCATCCGGAAGTGTTTTTCCAAACTGATTCTAAAATGGAGTCAACCGGAACTGGATCTCATGGCGTCTCGGCAGAATGCCAAAATTCCGAGACACGGGTTGAGGTCCAGGGACCCTCAGGCTGTGCGGATAGATGCCCTGGCAGTACCTTGGATCTTCAGTCTAGCATACCTATTTCCTCCATTTGCTCTTCTTCCTCGGGTCATTGCTCAAATCAAGCAGGAGAGGGCGTCGGTGATCCTCATTGCACCGACCTGGCCTCGCAGGATTTGGTATGCAGATCTGGTGGACATGTCATCTCTTTCACCATGGAGGCTTTCGTTGAGGAAGGACCTTCTACTTCAAGGGCCCTTCCGTCATCCAAATCTAGTTTCTGTGAAGCTGACTGCTTGGAGATTGAATGCTTAATTTTATCCAAGCGGGGCTTTTCAGAATCGGTCATAGAGACCATGATTCAGGCTCATAAACCTGTAACTAGAAGGATTTATTACAAGATATGGCGTAAACATCTCTATTGGTGTGAATCCAAGGGCTACTCTTGGAGTAGAATTAGGATTCCTAGAATTTTGTCTTTTCTCCAAGAAGGTTTGGAGAAAGGATTATCGGCAAGTTCCCTAAAGGGTCAAATATCTGCCTTGTCAATTTTTTTTTTTTTTTTAAATTTTTATTTTTATTGAGGTTAAAATAACATATACAAAACATTCTCATCAACCAGGTTACAGTTTACAACATACTGACATGACAAGTCATTTCAGGCACCTCATTTTTTGTGTTATGGGTTCTTAGTGTCCCCAATCAAACAGGTCCAATCAAGGGGCCAGAAACTATATAGAACCATTGAGGACATGCTGATGGAGTTAATAGTAGAAAATGCAGTTTCAGTGTGTATGAGATAGAGGCAAACTGTGAATTAGTCATTCATTATCAAAATATATAGGTACAAGGAGGGCACTGAAATTACTCTGTTAACTTCAGTCAACATCAGACATAGTCAGCTGATAACAGTGATGTGCCAGAACAGTCCTCAGTTGCAGGTATATGCATAATTAGATATTAACACTGAACAATTGTAGAAACATAAACAGTAGTAAACTATTATTCTGGGTAATCTTCAGAGAATCAGGAAATCATAAACAAAGCTAAATTTCCTGTGTTAGAGCCCGGGGAGCCTTTATACACAAATACAAAAGAAAACTTAGTCGTGGCTCTTCGGGCTAAGCAGAGACTACTTAACTCTGCCAAAACAAAATGCGGAGGAGAAGGTATTCATCCTTTACCCCACAAGAGTAGTGGGAGGCGGAGGATAGGCCAAAAAATTAGTGTACCCTGTCACAACTAAGGTACATACCTAGCAATTTAAATCAATCCTAGGATTGGTGAAAGATTAATAGGGAGATCCATATACAATCATTGCCCAAGGGGTCACAGGATGTATGATATTCTATAGGCGCTGCATATTGCTAAGTATAAAAATGTGTATATCCTGAACATAACATGTAACCAGCAACCTAGTCTAAAGGCTATAGTTTAATGAAAAGCTGCAATCTTATATCTCTACGGAGGCACTATGTGCTATAAATTACCCGACTACTTAGGGGCAGATAAACTAGATAATGGACCCCAGGGAACTTAAATCTAACCCTACCTATAGTGCATTTGCATTATGTTTAACTCCCATTAATCTAACATGATAATACAGATGCATATACCGTTTCATAAAAATTTCTGATAGTCTTATAGCCTGAGATATGCAGCTGAATGGAAAAGCTTAATCTGCATATTCTCAGAGCATGTATTTATAGATAAAATTATAGAAAAACTCATATAAGTTATTAAAGTGTGGTGTGCGATATGCATGCGTACAGCATCATTCTAAATGTTGTAAAAAGAATAACACTTCAACGCAGCAATTATTCACTTAAACAAGCAGGCTAAATATTCATGACGTAACTTAGAACATGGACTAGACTAACACAAACCAATGCATGCAATAAAATAAAGAAAAATGATGCTCTACCAACTGTAACTCTGTGTCAACTGTAATGTTTAGAGCACTATTTTGTAGGTACATATTACTTATGAGGCAGGCCAACCAGCAATGCTAGCAAGTGGCTAACTATATACAACATGTACACACTTGCAAAAGGCTATTGTATGTTTATGTATCTGGTATGAAGCCGACCCCTCTGGAAATAAGTGCAACATAAGAGAAAAAACAAACAAAAAAAACAGAAAACACAGCGTCCAGGCTATGCAATTCAGTATCAGACTGGTAGTTATTCACTGATAAGCATATGTATATCTGTACATGTGGGTAAATACAGCAGTATCTCATTCAGATGAAAGTATAGAGAGACTCTTCAACTTGACTAGGCAGATCCAAAGGCATCTTTCTGCTTATCCTATTCAGGGCTGCTGATGTAGAAATACACCACAAGGCTGTGCAGGTATGTCCAGCAAACCAGATCTTGCAACACTATACCAGATTCTAGATTAAAGAGAAGGGAGCGGATCAGTTCACAAGGTGGATAGAGTGCTAGCGGAGGGCATAACAGATGGTAATCTTATAACAGGGCAATCTGAAAAGGCTATCCACATCCCCTCAGGTAGTAGACAGAGTCAGTCCACTCCTGTTTTGCTGCACCCCTCAAAGTCCCAGAGCACCTGGCCAGCCATCACTTGATACCAAATAGCCACAAACCTGCATGCACGTGGATATTTCACCCAGTTCAATGTAGCCATACAGAGCAAGGCATCTGCAATATCTTTAGAGCAGGCACCGGCCCCTCTGCGAAGTAGACTCTGTCTGGTACAATGCTGTCTGTCGCTTCTGGTAGAATCAGCAAGAGCCTGTAAGTCACAGCACTGCAGGGCACTAGTACCTCCTGAATTCTCCACCTGCACTACCCCGACTCCAGGATGCTCCGTTTGACATGACAAACCCTCTTCCGCAGTTTTTACCTTCTGTAGGTCAGGTGCGCTGGTGATCTCAGCCGTGCAGAGTAATGGGGCATCGCCATTCATACTTCATACTTTGGCAGAGTGCTGTGAGGCTGTCAATCCTTTGACAGATTCTATACTCAAAGTCCTCCAAGAGACCGCGGAAGACAGAGTACAGGTCCGCCATGCTGTCATGTAAAAATGTAGCAAAATGAGTCGCTAACCTTTTGGTGTCCGATTCAGTCCGTTATGCGATCCGTGCTGCATGTAAAATGGCGCTGCTGAAAGTGCTTGCGGTCTCAGCTACCTAGTCCATGTGGCTTCAGAGATGCGGCATGTAAGTCAGCTGTTAGGAGTTACCTTCGCTCTGTACTCTCTACAAAATGTCGGCAATACTATATCTGTCGAGTCTTGAGAAAGGCCCTTTTTTTGAGGGCAGAAACGCGTTGACATATTGGTAAGCATTACTTTAATCTTTACTACATTCTCATATTGGATACACTATGTTGTGAATTTCTTTTTTTACAGGGACACTTTTTAGGATACCATAGGAGCAGCTGACAGGTGCTAGGATCCAATCAGCTACTTCAGCAACCACACTCAGGAATTTGGATTTGTTAAAGTAACTAACATTGGAAGGAATCAATTTCCTCACTTTCACCTTGCTTTTCATCACCCATTTTTTCCATTTTTTAGTTTTGATTGACTTATTTTTGTTCTTCACTAACATTTGTTGATCAACTTTTTGAACACTTTTTTGGATTATATTTTATATTTTATTTTTTATGTTATTGCATATTGTGTATTTTATTTTTTATGTTATTGCATATTGTGTATTTTATTTAATTATATCTTAACCTCACTGGATTAAGTAGCTAGCATTTTTATATCCATTTGCACTCACTCACTATTTGATTGTATCTATACAATTATTTTGCTACCCCCCTTTTTTTGCACTGCAGTGCATTTTTCTATTTTTTGGAACACTATTTTTGTAACACTAATTTTGAACACTATTGTTTGTATTATTGTTTATTAGTTTTTTGCTTGATGCACTTGCTACAGTTGTACTTAGGCTAATTCTGTTTTATTAGTATACACTCTTATTCTGGTGTACCACTCACACTGATCACCTGTTATTACCTCTGTTTTTATTGTAATTATCAGCTTTGGCCCTTTGAGCCGCTTCTGTAAGATATTCCTGTATTTGTAATTTTATTTATATGTGCTTTTTACATTTTTTATATATAGTCTTTTATTACTGATGCTTTTTAACATGGTTCATTAAATAATCTTCTTTTATCTCTCTGTGAGTATATTTATCCCTTGGCCTCTTGTTGGCGCTGTATTCACTTCTTACTACTAATACTATATCTGCCCCATCATTCAGGGCCACAGGCCTCCGTATGCTTGTATGAATAAAAATGGCGTAGCACCGGTGGCGGCATAGGCCTCAGCACTCATTCTTTAAGCCAGCATGTTGTACAGGCACATATTTCGTTTCTGAAGCACCACGGCCGTTTAGTTACTTGAATGCTTGATGATTGTTCTCATAGGTGCTGCATCATAGTAGAATTAAGTACTTTTGGGCCAGCTAGTAAGAGGAGCCTCAGTATGTTGCGACCATCTTGGTCGGTGGCTCGCTCCGCCCCCTGCCTTGTCAATTTTGCTACATAAACGTCTGTCGGATGTACCAGACGTGCAAACTTTTTGTCAGGCCTTGGTCAGAATTAGGCCTGTATTTAAACCAGTTACTCCTCCTTGGAGTCTTAATTTAGTTCTTAATGTTCTTCAAAGGGCTCCGTTTGAGCCTATGCATTTCTTTAGATATTAAGTTATTATCTTGGAAAGTGTTATTTCTTGTTGCTATTTCTTCTGCTTGCAGAGTGTCAGAGCTCTTGGCATTGCATTATGAGTCTCCTTACCTGATTTTTCATCCAAATAAAGTAGTCTTACGTACTAAATTAGGTTTTCTTCCTAAGGTTGTTTCTGATCGGAACATGAATCAGGAGATTGTTGTTCCTTCCTTGTGTCCTAATCCTTCCTCTCAGAAGGAACGGCTTCTGCATAATTTGGACGTGGTTCATACTTTAACGTTTTACCTGCAGGCGACTAAGGATTTTCGTCAGTCTTCTGCTTTGTTTGTGGTTTTCTCAGGAAAACGTAAGGGGCAGATAGCTACGGCTACTTCTTTTTCTTTTTGTCTGAAGAGTATTATACATTTTGCATATGAGACCGCTGGACAGCAACCTCTAGAGAGAGTTACGGCTCATTCCACAAGGGCTGTTGCTTCCTCATGGGCTCCTCATTGGAATGAAGCTTCTGTGGAACAGATTTGCAAGGCTGCAACTTGGTCCTCTCTTCACACTGTTTCAAAATTCTACAAATTTGACACTTTTGCCTCGGCTGAGGCTGCTTTTGGGAGAAAGGTTCTTCAAGCAGTGGTGCCTTCCGTTTAGGTTCCCTGTCTTGTCCCTCCCTTATCATCTGTGTACTCTAGCTTGGGTATTGATTCCCAATAGTAATTAAGATGATCCGTGGACTCCTCATGTCATTAAAAAGAAAAGAAAATTTATGCTTACCTGATAAATTTATTTCTTTTTTGACACGATGCGTCCATGGCCCGCCCTGTTCTGAAGACAGGCTGATGGTTATTATAAACGTCAGACACCTGCACCTTGTTGCTTCCTTTTTTTCCTATACTTCGGTCGAATGACTGGGGTGGGAGGGAAGGGAGGGGAGGTGATATTTAACAGCTTTTTCTGTGGTGCTCTTTGCCGCCTCCTGCTGACCAGGAGTTGAATATCCCAATAGTAATTAAGATGATCCGTGGACTCATTGTGTCAAAAAAGAAATACATTTATCAGGTAAGCATATATTTTCTTTGTATTGCTTTCTAACAAAAGGCAGATTTAGTGCTCTTGGATATAAGTCTAAAATAGTTCATGTCTCTCTAAATACCTCCTATCTCAGCATGTTGAAGGGACTGTTTCAGTACTGATTCCAGACTGTCAGTATATCATCAGCATGCAAGCTTATACTGGTCCTCTTCATGTACCTTTATGGTCCAATATCCCTGTGCATAATCAATGGCAGTGAATATTATGGATCCATGCATCTGTGCTAGGCATTGTTTAATGTATGGTACAGGCCAGCCAGACATGTACACTCGTTTGTTTAGCTGTCTTAAGTCAGCACACAACGCCATTGTCCATTGGGCTTAAGAACACCTAGAATAGGATTGTTGTAAGAGCTATGCACCTGTCTGATAATACCTCTTTCTTCCAAGTTCCTTATGATTTCTGCGAGAGTCATACGAGGCTAAAGGAAGTCTGTATTGTTTAACAAAGACAGGTGGTGCATTGGGATCTGTTTGGATTCTTGCAATGTGCAAGTCTGTAGTCCCACAGTCATAAGAATCCCTAGCAAAAATATATTTGTACTCCATCAGGAGTTCCCATAGCTGTTGGCGTTCATCATCACTGCAACAGCCATTAGTTAAGGAGATTTGCTCTTCGACTATTTGCTGAAATCCTGGAAAGATTTCAGGCTGTCCTATCTCATACGCTTGCGCACAAAACGTTTGCTGTATCACCTGTTCATCTACCTGTTTTTGCACTTTTCTCTGTGCCTGACCGTTTTTAACTCTACATGTTTTTAAAAGATTTAATAAAATTTAATAACATTTTTGAACTTTATCTTATGGGCTTCTTCTTTTCCCACAACTTGGAAACATTGTCTACATGAGTGCGTATGCAGATGCACTGGGAAAAGTGGCTGCCGTCTGTAAGTTTCACTAATTAATCTTTCTGGGATATGATCCCTATACCCTCTCTCCACCCGTGCCTAACGAGGACAACTTACAAGCATTGACAAAGGGATCCAAGTAGCGCTCCGCTTTGCAGGTTTGGATTACTGTCCTATCTCATAGGCTTCTTCCAACCTAGAGGTGAGATCCCCTTGATTATAATTTACATTGCCCCATGACTCTGGGTATTGGGGTATTCTTGATCTTTGATCGGCTGATCAAATACTAGAGAGGCTTCTTCAATTTTACAGATGCCTTCTTCTGAGCTGAAGAGATACATAGACTGAATGGTAAATAGTCCCTCTGGCATAGATGCAAAGGATTGTTCTATTATTTTTTCTTCAGTTAAGTATCCTTCAGGTATTAGCCCAATTACATTATTCTGGAATCCAAAAGTGTCATAATTTGATTCCAGCACATATCCTATGGTAGTTCCCTTGGATAAGGTATTGGAGTAGTTCCAATATTTACCATAGGAGTATGGGCATTGTTATACCCATACTTTTCATTCTATGGGAGATGCAAATTAGTGTTTCAGAAGTTTTTAATTTCTGATCTCTTTTTAAGGTTAAGAGGAATTTATCAGCCCCAGCAGGGATTACAACATCGTTAGACACCTGAATATTCACAGCATATGGCAATTGTTGATTTGATTTCAGGGCTGTATTTCCATACTGAAATACTTCAGGGTCCCCTTTAACCTGCTCCAGAGGCAAAAGGTTAATTAAATCTATTTGTATGGCATATCTATATAAGATATCATTGCCAATGTATATTTGATTATGGGGATTATTTAAGACTTAAAACAGGTGCTTTGCTGGTTTATTACCTATGGAGATAGCTAATAAACGTTTAGCTGTGATGTTACAACTTTCACACCTGTCATCTAGGTCCTGGAAAAAAAGGAAAGAGTGGTGTGAGTGCTAGCTGGAAGGTATATTGCTATCTGTCCCTGTAGGGGATAATTGATTCCTAAGAAATGATCCAAAAAGGATGTATACAAAGAAGATGTGCGGGATAGAAGCGCTCCACAAACTGGAGCTTACCAGAAAAAAGTAACAAAATTAGTGTTTTGAATAATTTGTATGTGCAATTATAATATATGAAAGTAGATATTACTAATAAATCAAATATTGCTCATGTGTAGACTTAATGAGACAAAAGAATGTGTTTATCCAAGTGGAAAATAAAAAAACAATCAATTTATTAAAATCCTAGAAATTGCTAATATAGCACACTAAAAATGCTATTAGATACCGGCATCTATAATATTCATTACAAATAATACTGCACACACCTCTGTATTACCACATCAAGGTTATGAATAGCAATATTGTAACATAAATAGCGTTAATATGTATCATGTACTGTTTTAAAATCACAACATAAATGTCTGGCCCGAATTAGGGGACTTATATAGTTCGTTGGTGTATAGTGTTTATAGCGTTAATCTTACACCAGTTCCGGGAGTAGGCTCTTTGGCTGTGCACAGCTTTAAAAGTATTATGTAACTCACAGTTCTCCGCTACACAAACATGTATTGGCAGTCCGTTGGGAGCTCCGATAAGATGGTGACGTCAGGTCTCTTCCGGTCCAATCAGTAAGCGCTGTGGATTTCTCGCCCAATGTTGAAAGCTCCTGTGTCGAACACAGAACGAATCCTCGATTTCAGTTTAAGTACCAAAGATGTTTGTTCTGTTTAGAACTTGTAGGCATAAACTTTATGACGATCAATGGCAATTCCTTTTTGAGGTATCTTTGATCCTTAATGCTTATGTTACATAAGGCCTAATCCAGGTAGGCAATATACAAGTATAACACTTGGAGCAGGAATTACACTTATAGTTTGTATCTACAAAGTATAACACAAAGTACCTGCAAGGTGTTAACTAATACAATAGAGAAAACACACCAAGTAACACAGGAATTACTCATATGCCCAAACAGCAATATTTTAAAAGTTTAGGGGATGAACCTGCTTGTTACAAGTGGGTATATTTTGGTACAGACAGTAAAACAAATTCTACGCGTTTCGGTAGTCACAGCTACCTTTATCAAGATGCTTACTGATACTGATATGGCACCTTATATAGGAGACATTTACTCTTATAAAATCATGTGCTGAGTTCACCTGTGTTAAAGTGGGAGTGTCAGAATTGTCTTCATGTTAAGCTATACAATAACTATCCTTGAATAATTACCCGCCCCCCCCCAAAAAAAAAGTGTTAGGTATTCTGAAATCAAACATTTTTTTGCCAACTAATGTTTGATAAAATAGAAGAAAGAAATAATAAAAAATGTGAATTCGGACTAGCAGTGTATCAATAATTTCATTTCTAAAGAAAAATATTTTTTAATTATTTTTTAATTTTTTGTTATTTAGAGGACATAGATATATAAAGGGTTGTTTTCTGTGGGTAGCATGTGAATACAATTTAATCAAATGCAATTTTACACTGATGTTTGGTATATTTTTTGTTAATAATATTAAATAAATTATTATATGGCCTTGACTATTTCTACTTAGCTTCCAAGTTAAATCAGGGTTCTAAATGACCCAGACCATGTGGAAGCTGTTTTCAGTCTTTTGTTCTATGTATGTCTTATATCACCAAAAAGGATGGTTCTATGTATGGTTTATGTTATAGGAATAAGTGCATATTTATGATAGAATATTTAGATCAAAGGAGCTATTTAGACCATATGGATGTATGGTTTTAAAACGATAAATTAATTCAGCTTCCTTTTTTAGCAAAACATTTTCCATGTCTCCACCTCTGATATTTGGATGTATTTTCATAATGCCTCAGAATTTTAAATGTTTTAAATCCCTTAAAGGGACATAATACTCGTATGCTAAATCACTTGAAACTGATGCAGTATAACTGTAAAAAGCTGACAGGAAAATATCACCTGAGCATCTCTATGTAAAAAAGGAAGATATTTTACCTCACAATTTCCTCAGCTCAGCAGAGTAAGTTCTGTGTAAAAAGTTATACTCAGCTGCTCCCAGCTGCAGGTAAAAAAAATTAAAAAAAATGAAGAAATGAACAGCAGCCAATCAGCATCAGCAGTGCTGAGGTCATGAACTCTTACTGTGATCTCATGAGATTTGACTTAACTCTCATGAGATTTCATAGTAAGCTTCCTTTACCTGATTGGTGAAATAATATGAGAGTGCACGATGCTAGTCCCTTCAGATGTCCCAGGACAAACACACAAAAATGCTGCTTAGAAATCCTTTACAATGGGAGGTGGCTACTGAGGAACTTTTGAGGTAAAATATCTTTCTTTTTTACATAGAGACGTTCAGGTGATATTTTCTAATCAGCTTTTTACAGCCATGCTGCATCACTTTCAAGTGTTTAAACATTTGGGTATTATGGCCCTTTAAGTGTACATCAGAAAAATGTTGGTATAGTATAGTCTTATTTGTCTTCTCTAATCCTATCTCGTAGGATATGACTAGTTTGTCCTATGTAAAAGAAATTACAAGAATATGTAATACTATATATGATATTAGAGTCACTGCACTTAATAATCTCTTTAATTGTAAATATATTAGATTCCTCTGTAAATGGTATTTTCTTGATTTTGCTACTTGATTTGCAAGATTTGCAAGTACTCAGGTGGCCCTCGTTTTACAACGGTTCAATTTACACCGTTTCAGAATAACAACCTTTTTTTCCAGTCATGTGACTGCTATTGAAAAGCATTGAGAAGTAGTGCATTTATTAAAATAGCCAGTAGGTGGAGATGTCCACTTGTGTTGCGGCAAAGCCAAGCAAGCTGAAATTAATCAGTTTAACCATACCTGAGCTATCGAGCAGATTTTAAAGGAACAAGATCTTCTGTCTATAAATCAGTCCAGATTGGAATGCATAGAAAGAACTGTTTGCAGAAAAATACAAGTGAAGTCTGTGCTGTGTGATTATTTTATTAGGTTTATAATGCTGTTTAGCAAATGTTTTTGTTCATTTAACTTAGTTTAATTATATATTCTGTGTTGTGTGATTATTTTATTAGGTTTATCATGCTGTTTAGCATTTAAAGTCTTCATTTCAAAGCTTAAAAAATAATGTATTAGGTATTACTTATGACAATTTTGAGAGGGGCCTGGAACCTATCTCCCTCACTTCCCATTGACTTACATTATAAACTGGGTTTCAATTTACAACGGTTTCGATTTACAACCATTCCTTCTGGAACCTAACCCCGGCGTAAACTGAGGGCTACCTGTATAACAGGGAAAGAAACCAATCATTTTCTCATTGTCTAGACATATCAGTCATGGTCTTATTTGAACTTTTGAATTCACTAGGAGAAAGATAACTTTTGAGATTTTTTGCTTTTCTAAAAATACAATCCGGATATTTTTTAACTTTTTCCCCCAAAATAGGATCCTGTTATATAGTGCCAGTGTTTATTTCTCTATGTTCTGTGATGAATGGAACTGTGATGATATCTTCAGATTCAAACTGGGTGTTAAGAGTTCTCTTTAATTTAGTTGTTCTATTGGATATATTCTTATTAAGTAGACTTTCTCTATCAACTGCTCTTATTTTATCCTTTGTATCTAGAACTTTTTTTAGATTGTATCCCTTTTCTTTAAATCTGTCTACCAGTATATCTGATTGAATGTCATAAGAATCAATATCAGTACAATTTTTTCTCACTCTTAGAAATTGACTTTTGGGAATGTTGAACTTCCATCTATTCAAATGGCAACTTTTATAGTGAATGTAGTTATTTGAATCAATCGGTTTGAAATAGGTTCTAGTTTTTAGTTGATTGCTCATAATTTCTATTTCAATATCTAAAAAATGTATTAATTTACTATTTATTTCATGTGTAAATGTTATTCCTAAATTATTTGTATTTAGATCCTCCATGAACATAGAAAGAATCTCTGGATCACCCTTCCAGATCAGGAAGACGTCATCTATGAAAACGTTTATAGAGCACAAGGTTCGCTCCCCATTGCCCACTATGGAAAAACATAATTTATGTAAGAACTTACCTGATAAATACATTTCTTTCATATTGGCAAGAATCCATGAGCTAGTGACATATGGGATATACAATCCTACCAGGAGGGGCAAAGATTCCCAAACCTCAAAATGCCTATAAATACACCCCTCACCCCACCCACAATTCAGTTTAACGAATAGCCAAGCAGTGGGGTGATAAAGAAAGCAGTAGAAAGCATCAACAAAGGAAATTTGGAAATAATTGTGCTTTATACAAAAAATCATAACCACCATAAAAAGGGTGGGCCTCATGGACTCTTGCTAATATGAAAGAAATGTATTTATCAGGTAAGTTCTTACATAAATTATGTTTTATTTCATGTAATTGGCAAGAGTCCATGAGCTAGTGACATATGGGATATCAATACCCAAGATGTGGAGTCTTCTACTCAAGAGTCACTAGAGAGGGAGGGAATAAAAATAAAAACAGCCATATTTTGCTGAAAAAATTAATCCACATCCCAAAAAAAAAGTTTATTTTCATGTTTGTAAGAAAAAAACTTAAATCAAAAAGCAGAAGAATCAAACTGAAACAGCTGCCTGAAGAACTTTTCTACCAAAAACTGCTTCCGAAGAACCAAATACATCAAAACGGTAGAATTTAGTAAGTCGCCGCTTTGCAAATCTGATCAACTGAAGCTTCATTCTTAAAAGCCCACAAAGTGGAGACTGATCTAGTAGAATGAGCTGTAATTCTCTGAGGCGGGGCCTGATCCGACTCCAAATAAGCTTGATGAATCAAAAGTTTCAACCAAGAAGCCAAGGAAATAGCAGAAGCCTTCTGACCTTTCCTAGGACCAGAAAATAAAACAAATAGACTGGAAGTCTTCCTGAAATCTTTAGTAGCTTCCACATAATATTTCAAAGCTCTTACCACATCCAAAGAATGTAAGGATCTCTCCAAAGAATTCTTAGGATTAGGACACAAGGAAGGGACAACAATTTCCCTACTAATGTTGTTAGAATTTACAACCTTAGGTAAAAATTGAAAAGAAGTCCGCAAAACTGCCTTATCCTGATGAAAAATCAGAAAAGGAGACTCACAAGAAAGAGCAGATAGCTCAGAAACTCTTCTAGCAGAAGAGATGGCCAAAAGGAACAACACTTTCCAAGAAAGTAGTTTAATGTCCAAAGAATGCATAAGCTCAAATGGAGGAGCCTGTAAAGCCTTCAGAACCAAATTAAGACTCCAAGGAGGAGAAATTAATTTAATGACAGGCTTAATACGAACTAAAGCCTGTACAAAACAGTGAATATCAGGAAGTATAGCAATCTTTCTGTGAAATAAAACAGAGCAGAAATTTGTCCTTTCAAGGAACTTGCAGACAAACCCTTATCCAAACCATCCTGAATGAACTGTAAAATTCTAGGAATTCTAAAAGAATGCCAGGAGAATTTATGAGAAGAACACCATGAAATGTAAGTCTTCCAAACTCTATAATAAATCTTTTTAGAGACAGATTTACCAGCTTGTAACATAGTATTAATCACTGAGTCAGAGAAACCTCTATGACTTAGAACTAAGCATTCAATTTCCATACCTTCAAATTTAATGATTTGAGATCCTGATGGAAAAACGGACCTTGAGATAGTAAGTCCGGTCGTAACGGAAGTGGCCAAGGCGGGCAACTGGACATCCGAACCAGATCCGCATACCAAAACCTGTGTGGCCACCATGTTTCCGAAGATACAACACTAGTTGATTTGTGTGAGATTCTGCAGTATGTAAAGACTGAGCTTAGTACCAAGATATCGTCCAAATAAGGAAACACCGCAATACCCTGTTCTCTGATTACAGATAGTAGGGCACCCAGAACCTTTGAAAAGATTATTGGAGCTGTTGCTAGGCCAAATGGAAGAGCAACAAATTGGTAATGCTTGTCTAGAAAAGAGAATCTCAGAAACTGAAAGTGTTCTGGATTAATCGGAATATGAAGGTATGCATCCTGCAAGTCTATTGTGGACATATAATGTCCTCGCTGAACAAAAGGCAGAATAGTCCTTATAGTCACCATCTTGAAAGTTGGTACTCTTACATAACGATTCAAAATTTTTAGATCCAGAACTGGTCTGAATACATTTTCTTTCTTTGGTACAATGAATAGGTTTGAATAAAACCCCAAACCTTGTTCCTGAGGAGGAACTGGCATGATTACCCCTGAAGACTCCAGGTCTGAAACACACTTCAGAGAAGCCTGAGCTTTTACTGGATTTACAGGGATGCGTGAGAGAAAAAATCTTCTCACAGGAGGTCTTATTTTGAATCCTATTCGATACCCTTGAGAGACAATGCTCTGAATCCAATGATTTTGGACAGATTTTATCCAAAAATCCTTGAAAAACCTTAATCTGCCCCTACCAGCTGAGCTGGCATGAGGGCCACACCTTCATGCGGATTTAGGGGCTGACTTTGGTTTCCTAAATGGCTTGGATTTATTCCAATTTGAGGAAGGCTTCCAATTGGAAGCAGATTCCTTGGGGGAAGGATTGAGTTTTTGTTCCTTATTCTGACGAAAGGAACGAAATCGATTAGAAGCCTTAGATTTACCCTTAAGTTTTTTATCCTGAGGCAAAAAAACTCCTTTTCCCCCAGTGATAGTTGAAATAATAGAATCCAACTGAGAACCAAATAAATTATTACCTTGGAAAGAAGAGATAGTAATCTAGATTTAGATGTCATATCAGCATTCCAGGATTTAAGCCACAAAGCTCTTCTAGCTAAAACAGCTAAAGACATGGATCTAACATCCGTTTTGATAATATCAAAATTGGCATCACAAATAAAATGATTAGCATGTTGCAGTATGCGAACAACGCTAGATATGTCAGAATCCAATTCGTGTTGCGCTAAATTCTCCAACCAGAAAGTTGATGCAGCCGCAACATCAGCCAAAGAAATAGCAGGTCTGAGAAGATGACCTGAATATAAATAGGCCTTCCTTAGATAAGATTCAAGCTTCCTATCTAAAGGATCCTTAAAGGAAGTTCTATCTTCCATAGGAATAGTGGTACGTTTAGCAAGAGTAGAAATAGCCCCATCAACTTTGGGGATTTTTTCCCAAAACTCTAGATTTTGCTGGTAAAGGATACAATTTTTTAAACCTTGAAGAAGGAATAAAAGAAGTACCTGGCTTATTCCATTCCCTAGAAATCATATCAGAAATAGCCTCAGGAATGGGAAAAACCCCTGGGGAAACCACAGGAGGTTTAAAAACAGCATTTAAACGTTTATTAGACTGAACGTCAATAGGACTGGTTACCTCAATATCCAAAGTAATTAACACTTCTTTTAATAAAGAACGCATATACTCTATTTCTCCAACATTGGTGTGTCCGGTCCACGGCGTCATCCATAACTTGTGGGATATTCTCCTCCCCCACAGGGAAAGGCAAGGAGAGCACACAGCAAGAGCTGTCCATATAGTCCCTCCTAGGCTCCGCCCACCCCAGTCATTCTCCTTGCCGCTCTGAACAAGTAGCATCTCCTCGGGGATGGTGAGGAGTTTGTGGTGTTTAGTTGTAGTTTTTTATTCTACTATCAAGAGTTTGTTATTTTAAAATAGTGCTGGTATGTACTATTTACTCTGAAACAGAAAAAGATGAAGAGTTCTGTTTGTGAGAGGAATATGATTTTAGCAGCAGTAACTAAAATCGTTTGCTGTTTCCACATAGGACTGTTGAGATGAGATAACTTCAGTTGGGGGAAACAGTTGGCAGACATTTCTGCTCAAGGTATAACTAGCCATATTTCTAACAAGACTGTGTAATGCTGGAAGGCTGTCATTTTCCCCTCATGGGGACCGGTAAGCCATTTTCTTAGTCTCAAACAGAATAAAGGGCTTAATATAGGCTATAAAACTGGTAGACACTTTTAGGGGCTAAATCGATTGCTTTATTTAAGTATTATATGCAGTTTGAAGTTGAATTTCACACTTTTATAACATTGGGGAACGTTTTTAGCACCAGGCACTTGTTAAGACACCTTCCCAGTCAGGAAGGGCCTTTCTCTGTAGTAGGCAGAGCCTCATTTTCGCGCCATTATTGCACAGTTACTTTTGAGTACAGTACATGCAGCTGCATGTGTGAGGGTCTGGAATCCACTAAAAACGTTCCTAGAAGGCTTCATTTGGTATCATATACCCCCTGGGATTGGTGAAGTCGCAGCAAAGGCTGTGGCTGGGACTGTAAGGGGGTTAAAATTAAAAACGGCTCCGGTTTCCACATTTTAAGAGTTAACAGCTTGAAAATTGGGGTGCAATACTTTGAATGCATTAAGACACTGTGGTGAAAATCTGGATAATTCCTTCATAGTTTTTCACATATTCAGTAATAAAGTGTGCCCTGTTTAACATTTAAAGAGACAGTAACGGTTTTGTTTTAAAACGGTATTTGTGCTTTATTAACCAGTTTAAGCCTGTTTAACATGTCTGTACCTTAAGATAGATCATGTTCTGTATGTATGGTAGCCAATGTGGTTCCCCCTTCAAATATGTGTGATAATTGTGCCATAGCGTCCAAACAAAGTAAGGACAGTACTGTCACAAATTGTAAAGTTGCCCAGGATGATTCCTCAGATGAAGGAAGTAGACATAGTTCTACATCATCTCCTTCTGTGTCTATACCAGTTATGCCCGCGCAGGCAACCCCTAGTACTTCTAGCGCGCCAATGCTTGTTACTATGCAGTAATTGACGGCAGTAATGGATAACTCCATAGCTAATATTTTATCCAAAATGCCAGCATTTCAGAGAAAGCGCGATTGCTCTGTTTTAAACACTATAGAGCAGGAGGGCGCTGATGATAATTTTTCTGTCATACCCTCACACCAATCTGAAGTGGCAGTGAGGGAGGGTTTGTCAGATGGGGAAATTTCTGATACAGGAAGAATTTCTCAGCAGGCAGAACCTGATGTGACATTTAAATTTAAATTAGAGCATCTCCGCGCATTACTTAAGGAGGTGCTATCTACTCTGGATGATTGTGACAATCTGGTCATCCCAGAAAAATTGTGCAAGATGGACAAGTTCCTTGAGGTCGCGGTGCACCCTGATGTTTTTCCGATACCTAAACGGGTGGCGGACATAGTGAATAGGGAGTGGGAGAAGCCAGGCATACCTTTTGTCCCTCCTCCTATATTTAAGAAATTGTTCCCTATGGTCGACCCCAGGAAGGACACATGGCAAACAGTCCCTAAGGTCGAGGGGGCGGTTTCTACTCTAGCCAAGCGCACAACCATTCCTATTGAGGACAATTGTGCTTTCAAAGATCCTATGGATAAAAAATTGGAGGGTTTGCTTAAAAAAGATTTTTGTACAGCAAGGTTACCTCCTTCAACCTATTTCGTGCATTATTCCTGTCACTACAGCGGCGTGGTTCTGGTTCGAGGAACTGGAAAAGTCGCTCAGTAGGGAGACTTCGTATGAGGAAGTCATGGACAGAATTCACGCACTTAAGTTAGCTAATTCCTTTATTTTAGACGGCGCTTTGCAGTTAGCGAGGTTAGCGGCGAAAAATTCTGGGTTTGCAATTGTGGCGCGCAGAGCGCTCTGGCTAAAGTCTTGGTCAGCGGATGAATCTTCCAAGACAAAATTGCTTAATATCCCTTTCAAGGGTAAAACCCTTTTTGGGCCAGAGTTGAAAGAGATTATCTCAGACATCACAGGGGGTAAGGGCCATGCCCTCCCACAAGATAGGCCTTTCAAGGCCAAGAATAAGTCTAATTTCTCCTGTTAAGTGTGGTCAGTCCACGGGTCATCATTACTTCTGGGATATTAACTCCTCCCCAACAGGAAGTGCAAGAGGATTCACCCAGCAGAGCTGCTATATAGCTCCTCCCCTCTACGTCACACCCAGTCATTCTCTTGCACCCAACTAATAGATAGGATGTGTGAGAGGACTGTGGTGATTATACTTAGTTTTATACCTTCAATCAAAAGTTTGTTATTTTATAACAGCACCGGAGTGTGTTGTTCCTTCTCTGGTAGAATTTGAAGAAGAATCTACCTGAGTTTTTTATATGATTTTAGCCGGCGTAGTTAAGATCATATTGCTGTTCTCGGCCATCTGAGGAGTGAGGTAAACTTCAGATCAGGGGACAGCGGGCAGGTTAATCTGCAAAGAGGTATGTAGCAGCATATTATTTTCTGACAATGGAATTGACTGAGAAAATTCTGCCATACCGATATAATGTAAGCTCAGCCTTAAATGCAGTAGTAGCAACTGGTATCAGGCTGTCATGTATGTATATTTACACTTCAGTATTCTGGTGAATGGCACTTCACTGGGATAATACTGTATGCATAAGACTTTAGCCTAATTTGCAGTGACTAGCAACAGGCTTTCTAATGACATTTTATTTATTTGATGTTAAACGTTTTTGCTAGCATGTTAAATCGTTTAATTTTCTGAGGTACTGGGTGAAAAAATGTTTTGGGCACTGTTTTTTTCCACTTGGCAGTCGTTTTATTTAATTTAAGACAGTTTACTGATCTCCCTCACTGTTGTGTGTGAGGGGGAGGGGCCTATTTTGGCGCTTTTGGTACGCATCAAAAAATTCAGTCAGAAGTCTCTTGTCTTCCCTGCATGATCCGGTTCGTCTCTACAGAGCTCAGGGGTCTTCAAAACTTATTTTGAGGGAGGTAATCACTCACAGCAGAGCTGTGAGATTGTAACTGACTGTGATAAAAAACGTTTATTTCTGTACTTTTTTTCTGCTATTCAGGGTTAGTTATCCATTGCTAATGGGGGCAATCCTTTGCTAAAATTGTGTTTTTACCGGAAAGAATTTGATGTTATAGTTTCTCAAGTTTATTATTTCTCAACTGTCATAACTTTGTTCTGTGCTTCTTAAAGGCACAGTACGTTTTCATATTATTTGTAAATTGCTTTGAAAAGTATTTCCAAGTTGCTAGTTTATTTGCTAGTGTGTTAAACATGTCTGATTCAGAGGAATATCTCTGTGCTATATGTGCTAAAGCCAAAGTGGAGCCCAATAGAAATTTATGTACTAATTGCATTGATGCTACTTTAAATAAAAGTCAATCTGTACAAATTGAACATATTTCACCAAACAACGAGGGGAGAGTTATGCCGACTAACTCGCCTCACGTGTCAGTACCTGCATCTCCCGCTCGGGAGGTGCGTGATATTGTAGCGCTGAGTACATCAGGGCGGCCATTACAAATCACATTACAGGATATGGCTAATGTTATGACTGAAGTTTTGGCTAAATTACCAGAACTAAGAGGTAAGCGTGATCACTCTGGGGTGAGAACAGAGTGCGCTGTTGATAATAGGGCCATGTCTGATACTGCGTCACAGTATGCTGAACATGAGGACGGAGAGCTTCAATCTGCAGGTGACGGTTCTGATCCCAATAGAATGGATTCAGACATTTCTAATTTTAAGTTTAAAATCGACAACCTCCGTGTACTGTTAGGGGAGGTATTAGCAGCTCTGAATGATTGTAACACCGTTGCAATCCCAGAGAAATTGTGTAGGCTGGATAGATACTATGCGGTACCGGCGAGTACTGACGTATTTCCTATACCTAAGAGGCTTACGGAGATAATTACTAAGGAGTGGGATAGGCCCGGTGTACCCTTTTCCCCCCCTCCTGTGTTTAGAAAAATGTTTCCAATAGACGCCACCACACGGGACTTATGGCAGACGGTCCCTAAGGTGGAGGGAGCGTACCACTATCCCGGTGGAGGATAGCTGTGCCTTTTCAGATCCAATGGATAAAAAATTAGAGGGTTACCTTAAGAAAATGTTTGTTCAACAAGGTTTTATATTGCAACCCCTTGCATGTATTGCGTCTGTCACGGCCGCGGCCGCTTTTTGGTCCGAGTCCCTGGAAGAGACTTGACTCAATAACTATAGATGAGATTTCAAACAAGCTTAAGACACTTAAGCTAGCTAATTCATTTATTTCGGATGCCGTGGTTCATTTAACTAAACTTACGGCTAAGAATTCCGGATTCGCCATTCAGACACGCAGAGCACTGTGGCTAAAATCCTGGTCAGCTGACGTTACTTCTAAATCTAAATTACTTAACATACCTTTCAAAGGGCAGACCTTATTCGGGCCCGGGTTGAAAGAAATTATCGCTGACATTACAGGAGGTAAAGGCCATGCCCTGCCTCAAGACAGAGCCAAACCTAAGGCTAGACAGTCTAATTTTCGTTCCTTTCGTAATTTCAAAGCAGGAGCAGCATCAACTTCCTCTGCACCAAAACAGGAAGGAGCTGTTGCTCGCTACAGACAAGGCTGGAGACCTAACCAGTCCTGGAACAAGGGCAAGCAGGCCAGGAAACCTGCTGCTGCCCCTAAGACAGCATGAATTGAGGGCCCCCGATCCGGGAACGGATCTAGTGGGGGGCAGACTTTCTCTCTTTGCCCAGGCTTGGGCAAGAGATGTCCAGGATCCCTGGGCGTTAGAGATCATATCTCAGGGATATCTTCTGGACTTCAAATCCTCTCCCCCAAAAGGGAGATTTCATCTGTCAAGGTTGTCAACAAACCAAATAAAGAAAGAGGCGTTTCTACGCTGTGTACAAGATCTTTTACTATTGGGAGTGATCCATCCGGTTCCGCAGTCGGAACACGGACAAGGGTTTTACTCAAATCTGTTTGTGGTTCCCAAAAAAGAGGGAACTTTCAGGCCAATCTTGGATTTAAAGATCCTAAACAAATTCCTAAGAGTTCCATCGTTCAAAATGGAAACTATTCGGACAATTCTACCCATGATCCAAAAGGGTCAGTACATGACCACAGTGGATTTAAAGGATGCTTACCTTCACATACCGATTCACAAGGATCATTACCGGTATCTAAGGTTTGCCTTCCTAGACAGGCATTACCAGTTTGTAGCTCTTCCATTCGGATTAGCTACGGCTCCAAGAATCTTCACAAAGGTTCTGGGTGCTCTTCTGGCGGTACTAAGACCGCGAGGAATTTCGGTAGCTCCGTACCTAGACGACATTCTGATACAAGCTTCAAGCTTTCAAACTGCCAAGTCTCATACAGAGTTAGTACTGGCATTTCTAAGGTCGCATGGATGGAAGGTGAACAAAAAGAAGAGTTCTCTCTTTCCACTCACAAGAGTTCCCTTCTTGGGGACTCTTATAGATTCTGTAGAAATGAAGATCTACCTGACAGAAGACAGGTTAACAAAGCTTCAAAATGCATGCCGTGTCCTTCATTCCATTCAACACCCGTCAGTGGCTCAATGCATGGAGGTAATCGGCTTGATGGTAGCGGCAATGGACATAGTACCCTTTGCACGCCTACATCTCAGACCGCTGCAATTGTGCATGCTAAGTCAGTGGAATGGGGATTACTCAGACTTGTCCCCTACTCTGAATCTGGATCAAGAGACCAGAAATTCTCTTCTATGGTGGCTTTCTCGGCCACATCTGTCCAGGGGGATGCCATTCAGCAGGCCAGATTGGACAATTGTAACAACAGACGCCAGCCTACTAGGTTGGGGCGCTGTCTGGAATTCTCTGAAGGCTCAGGGACAATGGAATCAGGAGGAGAGTCTCCTGCCAATAAACATTCTGGAATTGAGAGCAGTTCTCAATGCCCTTCTGGCTTGGCCCCAGTTAACAACTCGGGGGTTCATCAGGTTTCAGTCGGACAACATCACGACTGTAGCTTACATCAACCATCAGGGAGGGACAAGAAGCTCCCTAGCAATGATGGAAGTATCAAAGATAATTCGCTGGGCAGAGTCTCACTCTTGCCACCTGTCAGCAATCCACATCCCGGGAGTGGAGAACTGGGAGGCGGATTTCCTAAGTCGTCAGACTTTTCATCCGGGGGAGTGGGAACTTCATCCGGAAGTCTTTGCCCAAATTCTTCGATGTTGGGGCAAACCAGAGATAGATCTCATGGCGTCTCGACAGAACGCCAAGCTTCCTTGTTACGGGTCCAGATCCAGGGATCCGGGAGCGGTTCTGATAGATGCTTTGACAGCACCTTGGACCTTCTGGGTGGCTTATGTGTTTCCACCCTTCCCGATGCTTCCTCGATTGATTGCCAGAATCAAACAGGAGAGAGCATCGGTGATTCTAATAGCGCCTGCGTGGCCACGCAGGACTTGGTATGCAGATCTAGTGGACATGTCATCCTGTCCACCTTGGTCTCTGCCTCTGAGACAGGACCTTCTGATTCAGGGTCCCTTCAAACATCAAAATCTAATTTCTCTGAAGCTGACTGCTTGGAAATTGAACGCTTGATTTTATCAAAACGTGGTTTTTCTGAGTCAGTAATTGATACCTTAATACAGGCTAGGAAGCCTGTTACCAGAAAGATTTACCATAAAATATGGCGTAAAAACTTATATTGGTGCGAATCCAAGAGTTACTCATGGAGTAAGGTTAGGATTCCTAGGATATTGTCTTTTCTACAAGAAGGTTTAGAAAAGGGTTTATCCGCTAGTTCCTTAAAGGGACAGATTTCAGCTCTGTCCATTCTTTTGCACAAACGTCTGTCAGAGGTTCCGGACGTTCAAGCTTTTTGTCAGGCTTTAGCTAGGATCAAGCCTGTGTTTAAAACTGTTGCTCCACCATGGAGTTTGAACTTAGTTCTTAATGTTTTACAGGGTGTTCCGTTTGAACCCCTTCATTCCATTGATGTCAAGCTGTTATCTTGGAAAGTTCTGTTTTTAATGGCTATTTCCTCGGCTCGAAGAGTCTCTGAGTTATCTGCCTTACATTGTGATTCTCCTTATCTGATTTTTCATTCAGACAAGGTAGTTCTGCGTACTAAACCTGGGTTCTTACCTAAGGTGGTCACTAACAGGAATATCAATCAAGAGATTGTTGTTCCATCTTTGTGTCCTAATCCTTCTTCGAAGAAGGAACGTCTTCTACACAATCTAGATGTAGTCCGTGCCCTGAAATTTTATCTACAGGCAACTAAGGATTTTCGACAAACGTCTTCCCTGTTTGTCGTTTATTCTGGTCAGAGGAGAGGTCAAAAAGCTTCGGCTACCTCTCTCTCTTTTTGGCTTCGTAGCATAATACGTTTAGCCTATGAGACTGCTGGACAGCAGCCTCCTGAAAGAATTACAGCTCATTCTACTAGAGCTGTGGCTTCCACTTGGGCCTTTAAGAATGAGGCCTCTGTTGAACAGATTTGCAAGGCTGCAACTTGGTCTTCTCTTCATACTTTTTCTAAATTTTACAAATTTGACACTTTTGCTTCTTCGGAGGCTGTTTTTGGGAGAAAGGTTCTTCAAGCAGTGGTTCCTTCCGTATAAAGAGCCTGCCTGTCCCTCCCGTCATCCGTGTACTTTAGCTTTGGTATTGGTATCCCAGAAGTAATGATGACCCGTGGACTGACCACACTTAACAGGAGAAAACAAAATTTATGCTTACCTGATAAATTCCTTTCTCCTGTAGTGTGGTCAGTCCACGGCCCGCCCTGTTTTTATGGCAGGTCTAAATTTTTAAATTATACTCCAGTCACCACTGCACCCTTTGGCTTCTCCTTTCTCGTTGGTTCTCGGTCGAATGACTGGGTGTGACGTAGAGGGGAGGAGCTATATAGCAGCTCTGCTGGGTGAATCCTCTTGCACTTCCTGTTGGGGAGGAGTTAATATCCCAGAAGTAATGATGACCCGTGGACTGACCACACTACAGGAGAAAGGAATTTATCAGGTAAGCATAAATTTTGTTTTTCGTTCCTTTCGCAATTTCAGGAATGGACCGGCCTCCAACTCTGCAACCTCTAGACCAGAGGATAATGCTTTGCAGACCAAACCAGCTTGGAAACTGATGCAAGGCTGGAACAAGGGTAAACAGGCCAAGAAGCCTGCTGCTGCTACCAAAACAGCATGAAGGAGCAGCCCCCGATCCAGGACCGGATCTAGTAGGGGGCAGACTCTCTCTCTTCGCTCAGGCTTGGGCAAGAGATGTTCAGGATACCTGGGCGCTAGAAATAGTTTCTCAGGGTTATCTTCTGGAATTCAAGGAACAACCCCCAAGGGGAAGGTTCCACATGTCTCACTTATCTTCAAACCAAATAAAGAGACAGGCATTCTTACATTGTGTAGAAGACCTGTTAAAAATGGGAGTGATACACCCAGTTCCAACGGTGGAACTAGGACTGGGTTTTTACTCAAATCTGTTTGTAGTTCCCAAAAAAGAGGGGACCTTCAGACCAATTCTGGATTTAAAGATTCTAAACACATTTCTCAAAGTACCATCGTTCAAAATGGAAACTATCTGAACGATTTTACCCTCAATCCAGGAGGGTCAATTTATGACTACCGTGGATTTAAAGGATGCGTATCAACATATTCCTATCCACAAGGATCATCATCAGTTCCTAAGGTTCGCCTTTCTGGACAAACATTACCAGTTTGTGGCTCTCCCATTCGGACTAGCCACTGCTCCAAGGATTTTCACAGAGGTAATCGGGGCCCTTCTAGCGGTTCTAAGACCAAGGGGCATTGCAGTGGCACCTTACTTGGACGACATTCTGATACAAGCGTCGTCTCTTTCAAAGGCAATGGCTCACACAGACATCGTGCTGGCCTTTCTCAGATCTCACGGCTGGAAGGTGAACATAGAAAAAAGTTCCCTGTCTCCGTCGACAAGAGTCCCCTTCTTGGGGACAATAATAGATTCGTTAGAAATGAAGATTTTCCTGACAGATGTCAGAAAGTCAAAGCTTCTAAACGCTTGTCAAGTTCTTCACTCTGTTCCACGACCTTCAATAGCTCAGTGCATGGAAGTAGTAGGGTTGATGGTTGCAGCAATGGACATAGTTCCTTTTGCGCGAATTCATCTAAGACCATTACAACTGTGCATGCTCAAACAGTGGAATGGGGACTATACAGACTTGTCTCCAGTGATTCAAGTAGATCAGTAGACCAGAGACTCACTCCGTTGGTGGCTAACCCAGGATCACCTGTCCCAGGGAATGAGCTTCCGCAGACCAGAGTGGGTCATCGTCACGACCGACGCCAGTCTAGTGGGCTGGGGCGCGGTCTGGGACTCCCTGAAAGTTCAGGGTCTATGGTCTCGGGAAGAGTCTCTTCTCCCGATAAACATTCTGGAACTGAGAGGGATATTCAATACTCTCAGGGCTTGGCCTCAACTAGCAAGGGCCAGATTCATAAGATTCCAATCAGACAACATGACGACTGTTGCTTACATCAACCATCAGGGGGGAACAAGGAGTTCCCTGGCGATGAGAGAAGTGACCAAAATCATAACTTGGGCGGAGGATCACTCCTGCCACCTATCTGCGATCCACATCCCAGGAGTGGAAAACTGGGAGGCGGATTATCTGAGTCGTCAGACATTCCATCCGGGGGAGTGGGAACTCCACCCGGAGATATTTGCCCAGTTGACGCAATTATGAGGCATTCCAGACATGGATCTGATGGCGTCTCGTCAGAACTTCAAGGTTCCTTGCTACGGGTCCAGATCCAGGGATCCCAAGGCGACTCTAGTGGATGCATTAGTAGCGCCTTGGACCTTCAACCTAGCTTATGTGTTTCCACCGTTTCCTCTCATTCCCAGGCTGGTAGCCAGGATCAAACAGGAGAGGGCCTCTGTGATTTTGATAGCTCCTGCGTGGCCACGCAGGACTTGGTATGCAGACCTGGTGGATATGTCATCGGTTCCACCATGGAAGCTACCTTTGAGATCTTCTAGTACAGGGTCCATTCGAACATCCAAATCTAGTCTCTCTCCAGCTGACGGCTTGGAAATTGAACGCTTGATTTTATCTAAGCGTGGATTTTCGGATTCTGTGATAGATACTCTGGTACAAGCCAGAAAACCTGTAACTAGAAAAATTTACCATAAAATATGGAAAAGATATATCTGTTGGTGTGAATCCAAGGGATTCTCATGGAGTAAGTTCAAAATTCCTAGGATCCTTTCCTTCCTACAAGAGGGTTTGGATAAGGGATTATCGGCGAGTTCTCTAAAGGGACAGATTTCTGCTTTATCTGTCTTGTTACACAAACGACTGGCAGCTGTGCCAGATGTTCAAGCTTTTATTCAGGCTTTGGTCAGGATTAAGCCTGTTTACAGACCTTTGACTCCTCCCTGGAGTCTAAATTTAGTTCTTTCAGTTCTCCTAGGGGTTCCGTTTGAACCTTTACATTCCATAGATATTAAGTTGTTATCTTGGAAAGTTTTGTTTTTAGTTGCTATTTCTTCTGCTAGAAGAGTTTCTGAGTTATCTGCTCTTCAGTGTACTCCGCCCTATCTGGTGTTCCATTCAGATAAGGTTGTTTTACGTACTAAACCTGGTTTTCTTCCAAAAGTTGTTTCCAACAAGAATATTAACCAGGAAATAGTTGTGCCTTCTTTGTGTCCGAATCCAGTTTCAAAGAAGGAATGTTTGTTACACAATTTAGATGTAGTCCGTGCTTTAAAGTTCTATCTAGAAGCAACAAAGGATTTCAGACAAACATCTCTGTTTGTCATTTATTCTGGTAAAAGGAGAGGTCAAAAAGCTACTGCTACCTCTCTTTCCTTTTGGCTGAAAAGCATCATCCGATTGGCTTACGAGACTGCCGGACGGCAGCCTCCTGAAAGAATCACAGCTCACTCTACTAGGGCTGTGGCTTCCACATGGGCCTTCAAGAACGAGGCTTCTGTTGATCAGATATGTAAGGCAGCGACTTGGTCTTCCCTGCACACTTTTGCCAAATTCTACAAATTTGATACTTTTGCTTCTTCGGAGGCTATTTTTGGGAGAAAGGTTTTGCAAGCCGTGGTGCCTTCTGTTTAGGTAACCTGATTTGCTCCCTCCCTTCATCCGTGTCCTAAAGCTTTGGTATTCGTTCCCACAAGTTATGGATGATGCCGTGGACCGGACACACCAATGTTGGAGAAAACAGAATTTATGCTTACCTGATAAATTACTTTCTCCAACGGTGTGTCCGGTCCACGGCCCGCCCTGGTTTTTTAATCAGGTTTGATGAATTTATTTCTTTAACTACAGTCACCACGGCACCCTATAGTTTCTCCGGTTTTTCTCCTGTCCATCGGTCGAATGACTGGGGTGGGCGGAGCCTAGGAGGGACTATATGGACAGCTCTTGCTGTGTGCTCTCCTTGCCTTTCCCTGTGGGGGAGGAGAATATCCCACAAGTTATGGATGACGCCGTGGACCGGACACACCGTTGGAGAAAGTAAATTATCAGGTAAGCATAAATTCTGTTTTAAATAAATAAGTAGATTTGTCAGTGTCAATGTCTGAGGAAGGATCTTCTGTTTCAGATAGATCCTCATCAGAAGAGGATGAATTATGTTGTTGGTCATTTGAAATTTCATCAGCTAAATGATAAGTTTTAAAAGACCTTTTAAATTTATTAGAAGGTGGAAATGCAGACAAAGCCTTCATAATAGAATCAGAAACAAATTCTTTAAAATTTACAGGTATATCATGCACATTAGAAGTTGAAGGAACTGCAACTGGCAATGTACTATTACTGATGGAAACACTATCTGCATGTAAAAGTTTCATGACAACTATTACAAATGACATTCGGTGGAATAATTTCTACAATTTTACAACAAATGCACTTAGCTTTGGTAGAACCGATGTCAGGCAGCAATGTTCCAGGAGAAACGTCTGGGACAGGATCAGAATGGGACATCTTGCACAATGTAAGGGAAAAAACAACATATAAAGCAAAATGATCTATTTCCTTATATGACAGTTTCAGGAATGGGAAAAAATGCATTAGTATAGGCATCTGAAAGCAAAAAGCAAGAGGCAAACAAACAAGGGGTATTGAAATAATGAAAAAAGTTTGGCGCCAAGTATGACGCACAACGTAATGTAAACTCTTTTTTGTCGCCAAAAATGACCGGAAATGACACACTTGTGTCACTAATGACGCTGCCGTGTGAAAGGTCTCAGCGTCACGTATGACGCCGGAAATGACGAAGTTGTGTCATAAACGTACTTTTTCGCACCAAAATTTTTTTTTGCGCCAAGAATGATGCAATACAGTTTAGCATTTGACGCATCTGCAGGCCTAATACCCAGTCAATTGAAAAAAGACTAAACCCTAGGTAAGAAATACATTTCTTAAATATGTTTACCTTCCCAAATATGAAACTGACAGTCTGCAGAAGGAAATACATGAACCTGACTCATGGCAAATATAAGTACAATACATATATTTAGAACTTTATATAAATGCATAAAGTGCCAAACCATAGCTGAGAGTGTCTTAAGTAATGAAAACATACTTACCAAAAGACACCCATCCACATATAGCAGATAGCCAAACCAGTACTAAAACAGTTATTAGTAGAGGTAATGGTAAATTGAGAGTATATCATCGATCTGAAAAGGATGAATCTCTACGACCGATAACAGAGAACCCTTGAAATAGACCCCCGTTAGGGAAATCATCGTATTCAAATAAGTGATACTCCCTTCACGTCCCTCTGACATTCGCTGTACTCTGAGAGGAATCGGGCTTCAACAATGCTGAGAAGCGCATATCAACATAGAAATCTTAGCACAAACTTACTTCACTTCACCACCTCCATAGGAGGCAAAGTTTGTAAAACTGAATTGTGGGTGTGGTGAGGAGTGTATTTATAGACATTTTGAGGTTTGGGAAACTTTGCACATGGACTCTTGCCAATTACATGAAAGAAATACACAGGCTTTTTTCCAAGTAGATTCTCTGCCATTTTGGAACACTTTATTGAATAAAGGAATAGAACAGTTTTGAGGCCTGTACCTTTGCAATACAGTGGATAAATCCTTCTAGATGACCCACAAGAAATTCTGGAAACTGAATAATCATTTGGTTATGTGGTAACATATGGAAGTGGCTATAATTTAATATTTTAAAGCAAATACATTCATTGTTGCTACAGTTAATTGAAGTTGATCATTTTAAAAGGGCACTTTATATTTTATGCTTATATCCAAAGTCCTGTGTAGTCGTAGCTAGTCACATAAATTGGCTGTTTGCATTAATAATATATACAATTTCTGGTGTTTTTAATTGAAGTTAAATAGAATCATTTGTGGGATAAATAACTTAATCATACTTGTTTGTAAATTATCTTAAATCTATTGAAATCCAGTAAGATTTGGGTTACCCCAGTAATTGTGGGTGTGGTGAGGGGTGTATTTATAGGCATTTTGAGGTTTGGGAAACTTTGCCCCTCCTGGTAGGATTGTATATCCCATATGTCACTAGCTCATGGACTCTTGCCAATTACATGAAAGAAAAAATCTCTTAAAAAAAAACCATAAATAGATTGGCATAGCTGGGAGCGAACCTTGTGCCCATCGCTGTCCCCCTGATCTGGAGAAAATATTCTTTATTGAATAAGAAACTGTTATTCTTTAGTATAAATTCGATACTTTCTAGTAAGAACTCTTTTTGTGTATCCATAAGCATGGCATCTTTTTTAGGAAGTGTGTGATGGCTTGAAGCCCTAAAGTGTGATCTATATTAGTATATAACGCATTCACGTCACACGTTGCCATAATATAGTTTTCTTTCCATTCAATTTCATTAATGAGATTAAGAAAATGTGTTGAATCCTTCAAATATGCTGGTAACTCACATACATAGGATTGTAAATAATAGTAAACATATTGGGATAAATTTGAGGTGATTGATTCTATCCCCGATATTATGGGGCGGCCTGGGGGGCAACTTAAATGTTTAAGGATTTTGGGCAAGAAATAAAAAGTGGGGATACGTGGGTGTTTTATTTTAAGAAAATTAAATTCAGATTTTGTAAGTATGCCTATTGTTTTTGCATCATCTATTATTTTATCAAATTTCTGTGTTTGAATTTTAATTGGATTATTCTTAAATTTAATATATGTGGTTTTATCATTCAATAATCTATATGATTCTTCTAGGTAGTATTGAGTGTCCATAATAACAACCCTTTATCCGCTGGTTTTATCATAATGTCTTTATTATCTTGTAGGGATTTTAATGTTTTACGTTCTAAATCCTCTTTTATCTTTGTCTCAAAGGTTTTTATAAATTCTCCTTTTTCATTGGTTGGATAAATGGATGATTTTATTTTTAGGTTTGAATGTAAATAATTGTTCGGTTTTTGTTTTGATCTTATAAAAGGTTTTTTTAAAAAATAACGTTTTAATGTGAGTTTCCGTATATATTGATTGATATTTATTAATGTTTCAAATTTATTAAGTTTGCAAGTGGGTGCAAAGGTTAAACCTTTTTTCAAAACATTCTTTTCTTCCTCCTTGAGGCTATATTTACTGATATTGAATATTCCTGAAGGTTCATCTATTTTATCTTTTTTATCCTGAGTATCAGATTTCTCTTCTGGTTGTTTTTTTACCTTAATCTTTTTTGAGGTTTTTCTCCCTCTTCTACCTCTCTTTCGCCTCTTGGTGTACCCCATATTGTGCTTTGGGGTTTTGTTCGATCTCTTATATATTCTAGTCTTTGTGGGGATTGTTCTAAAAAATGAGAGGATGTGTTTTGGGATTTATTCTCCTGGTATGTGTTTTCAGTGAATGTTTCAAATCTATTTGAGAGAGGTATCCTCCAATTGTTATTATTAGATCTATCCTTATAGTTATCATTATTGTGGTATGGTTTATCTATCTTATAGGTGTTTTGGTTGAGACTTTGATTATATCTATATCTCTTTTCATAATGTTGTTGATTATCATATTTATTCCAATTTCTATATGTGTTATAGGATCTGTTTTCCTGATTTTGTGTATATCTCTGAGAGTGATCAATATGCTCTCTATAATGGTTATCAGAGCGAGGAATATTTTTATTCTTATTGTTCTCATATTTGTAATTTTGATATCAATTATTACCACTGTAGTGATTTCTCATGTAATTATTTTGATATCCATTATATCTTTTTTCATAATTATTATCAGGTCTAGTATATGTAGATGTTTGTTTTTCTATTTTATTCATCTTTTGATTGCTAAAAAACTATTTATTTCTATTAATTTCTTTGACAAGAAGATCATTACTGTTTATTTCAGGATTATCAGTTGATTCATTATTTACAATGGTTTGTGTGTTTATAGTATTTTTACTATTTTGGGATTGTTTATAGTCTTCAAGATCTCTTTTAAATTTCTTGTTTTTCCCTTCCATTATCATTTGTTTAAATTCAATGAGATTTTTTATCATGATTATTAGTTTATTTTTATATTCCATATCATTTGTGTAAGGTCTAAGTATCTCTTTAAATGTATCTATTTCTTTTTTAATTTGTGATAGATTTAATTGTCTCGCTTTAACAAGGATTTTTAAAAGATTAATTGAAGCTGTTTCTAATGTATTATACCATTCTGTAGAGAACTCATCTTTTAATTAAAATGTACAGTCTTTTTTAAGTCTCAGGCATCTGGGGACCATGTTGGAATCAATATATTTCTGTGTATAGCATAGTTCTACTGAATATTTAAGTTCTTTTAGAAGTGTATCTTCTAAATTTTTACAAGTTGTGTGTAAATCCACTGGTGCAAAGATAGAAGTGTTATCTAAATTTGATTCTCCTGTATTTATTTCTGTTAGGATATTTTCCCTAACAGAAAAAAGTTCCATTATAGGAAACTAATTAATCGTTGTATTTTAAAGATAAAATATAGTGTAATACAATAAAATAGAATAGAGTGTGTATAGTGTTAGTTATCATGTTATTTGGAGCAGCTACCCAAGGAATCAAGTGAACGCAAGAAAAAAAGGAAAGAGTGGTGTAAGTGCTAGCTGGAAGGTATATTGCTATCTGTCCCTATAGGGGATCATTGATTCCTAAGAAATGATCCAAAAAGGATGTATACAAAGAAGATGTGCGGGGCAGGAGAATAAATCCCAAAACACATCCTCTCATTTTTTAGAACAATCCCCACAAAGACTAGAATATATAAGAGATCGAACAAAACTCCAAAGCACAATATGGGGTACACCAAGAGGCAAAACAGAAAGAGAGGTAGAAGAAGGAGAAAACCCTCAAAAATTAATAAGGTAAAAAACAACCAGAAGAGAAATCTGATACTCAGGATAAAAAAGATAAAATAGATGAACCTTCAGGAATATTCAATATCAGTAAATATAGCCTCTAGGAGGAAGAAAATAATGTTTTGAAAAAAGGTTTAACCTGTGCACCCACTTGCAAACTAAATAAATTTGAAACATTAATAAATATCAAACTATATATACGGAAACTCACATTAAAACTTTATTTTTTAAAAACCCCATTTATAAGATCAGAACAAAAACCGAGCAATTATTTACATTCAAACCTAAAAATAAAATCATCCTTTTATCCAACCAATGAAAAAGGAGAATTTATAAAAACCTTTGAGACAAAGATAAAAGAGGATTTAAAAAAAACTTGAGGATCCACAAAAAGGGAATGACAATCTTAAACCAAAAGAACGTAAAACATTAAAATCCCTACAAGATAATAAAGACATTATGATAAAACCAGCGGATAAAGTGTGTGTGTGTGTGTGTGGGGGGGGGGGTTGTTATTATGGACACTCAATACTACCTAGAAGAATCATATAGATTGATTGATAAAACCACATATATTAAGCTTAAGAATAATCCAATTAAAATTCAAACACAGAAATTTGATAAAATAATAGATGATGCAAAAACAATAGGCATACTTACAGAATCTGAATTTAATTTTCTTAAAATAAAACACCCACATATCCCCACTTTTTATTTCTTACCCAAAATCCATAAACATTTAAGTTGCCCCCCAGGCCGCCCGATAATATCAGGGATAGAATCACTCACCTCAAATGTATCCCAATATGTGGACTATTATTTACAATCCTATGTATGTGAGTTACCAGCATATTTGAAGGATTCAACACATTTTCTTAATCTCATTAATGAAATTGAATGGAAAGAAAACTATATTATGGCAACGTGTGACGTGAATGCGTTATATACTAATATAGATCACACTTTAGGGTTTCAAGCCATCACACACTTCCTAAAAAAATATGCCATGCTTATGGATACACAAAAAGAGTTATTACTAGAAAGTATTGAATTTATACTAAAGAATAACAGTTTCTTATTCAATAAAGAATATTTTCTCCAGATCAGGGGGGCAGCGATGGGCACAAGGTTCGCTCTCAGCTATGCCAATCTTTTTATGAGGTTTTTGAAGAGATTTTTTTCCATAGTGGGCAATGGGGAGCGAACCTTGTGCTCTATAAATGTTTCATAGATGACGTCTTCCTGATCTGGAAGGGTGATCCAGAGATTCTCTCTATGTTCATGGAGGATCTAAATGCAAATAATTTAGGAATAATATTTACACATGAAATAAATAGTAAATTAATACATTTTTTAGATATTGAAATAAAAATTATGAACAATCAACTAAAAACTAGAACCTATTTCAAACCGTTTGATTCAAATAACTACATTCACTATAAAAGTTGCCATTTGAATAGATGGAAGTCCAACATTCCCAAAAGTCAATTTCTAAGAGTGAGAAAAAATTGTACTGATATTGATTCTTATGACATTCAATCTGATATACTGGTAGACAGATTTAAAGAAAAGGGATACAATCTAAAAGTTCTAGATACAAAGGATAAAATAAGAGCAGTTGATAGAGAAAGTCTACTTAATAAGAATATATCCAATAGAACAACTAAATTAAAGAGAACTCTTAACACCCAGTTTGAATCTGATGATGATATCACAGTTCCATTCATCACAGAATATAGTTCCCAACATAGAGAAATAAAGAGAAATAAACACTGGCACTATATCAAACAGGATCCTATTTTGGGGAAAAAAAGTTAAAAAAATATCAGGATTGTATTTTTAGAAAAGCAAAAAATCTCAAAAGTTATCTTTCTCCTAGTGAATTCAAAAGTTCAAATAAGACCATGACTGATATAAGTCTAGACAATGAGAAAATTATTGGTTTCTTTCCCTGTTATACTTGCAAATCTTGCAAATCAAGTAGCAAAATCAAGAAAATACCATTTACAGAGGAATATAATATATTTACAATTAAAGAGATTATTAAGTGCAGTGACTCTAATGTCATATATAATATTACATGTTCTTGTAATTTCTTTTACATAGGACAAACTAGTCGTATCCTACAAGATAGGATTAGAGAACACATTTGGAATATAGAACACAAGACAAATAAGACTATACTATACCAACATTTCTTTCATTTAATTGGCAAGAGTCCATGAGCTAGTGACGTATGGGATATATGCCTATAAATACACCCCTCAACACACCCACAATTCAGTTTTACAAACTTTGCCTCCCATGGAGGTGGTGAAGTAAGTTTGTGCTAGATTTCTACGTTGATATGCTCTTCGCAGCAGGCTGAAGCCCGGTTTTCCTCTCAGAGTGCAGTGAATGACAGAGGGATGTGAAGAGAGTATTGCCTATTTGAATACCATGGTCTTCCTCTAGGGGATCTATTTCATGGGTTCTCTGTTATCGGTTGTAGAGATTTCTTCTCATACCTCCCTTTTCAGATCGATGATATACTCTTATATACCATTACCTCTACTAATTCTCGTTTCAGTACTGGTTTGGCTATCTACTATATGTAGATGAGTGTCTTAGGGTAAGTAAGTCTTATTTCTATTCATGACACTCTAAGCTATGGTTGGGCACTTTATATGTAAAGTTCTAAATATATGTGTTAAACTTATATTTGCCATCATTCAGGATAATCAGTATTCCTTCTTTCAGACTGACAGTTTCATTTTTTGGGGGAAATGCATATGAATTATATTTTTTCTTACCTTAAAATTTTCAATTGACTTTTTTTCTAAATTGCGGGCTGTTAGGCTCGCGGGTGCAGAAAATGCTTAAATTTATTGCGTCATTCTTGGCGCGGGACTTTTTGACGCCGGAGGTTTTCACATGGTTGCGTCATTTTTTACGTATGTGTGTTGTGGACGTTTTTGGTGCCAAAAAATATGGGCGTCATTCTAGAGGCTTGTTTTGTTTTGCATTTTTTCCCATTCCTGAAACTGCCATTTAAGGAATTTGATAATTTTGCTTTATATGTTGTTTTTTCTATTACATATTGCAAGATGTCACTACCTGACCCTGGATCAGAATCCACTTCTGGAAAGACGCTCCTGATGTCGGTTCTACCAAAGCTAAGTGCATTTGTTGTAAACTTTTGGTAACTGTTCCTCCGGCTGTAGTTTGTGTTAGTTGTCATGATAAACTATCAAACGCAGATAATATTTCCATTAGTAATAATCCATTACATGTTGTTGTTCCTTCAACATCTAATGTTCAGGATGTTCCTGTTAATGTTAAAGAATTTGTTTCTAATTCTATTCGGAAGACTTTGTCTGTTATTCCTCCTTCTAGTAAACGTAAGAGGTCTTTTAAAACTTCTCATATTTCAGATGAATTTTTAAATGACCGCCATCATTCTGACTTATCTATTGCTGATGAGGAATAGGATCTATCTGGTTCAGAAGATTCTGCCTCAGATATTGACACTGATAAATCTTCATATTTGTTTAAGATGGAGTTTATTCGTTCTTTACTTAAAGAAGTGTTGATTGCATTAGATATGGAGGAGTCTAGTCCTCTTGATATTAAAACTAATAAGCGTTTAAATTCAGTTTTTAAACCTTATGTAGTTATTCCAGAAGTTTTTCCAGTTCCTGATGCTATTTCAGAAGTAATTTCTAGGGAATGGAATAGTCTGGGTACTTCATTTACTCCTTCTCCAAGGTTTAAAAAATTGTACCCTTTGCCATCTGATAGATTAGAGTTTTGGGACAAAATCCCCAAAGTTGATGGGGCTATCTCTACTCTTGCTAAACGTACTACTATTCCTACAGCAGATAGTACTTCTTTTAAGGATCCTTTAGATAGGAAGCTTGAATCCTTTCTAAGGAAGGCTTATTTATGTTCAGGTAATCTTCTTAGACCTGCTATTTCTTTGGCTGATGTTGCTGCAGCTTCCACCTTCTGGTTGGAGGCTTTAGCGCAACAAGTGTCAGACCATAATGCTTATAGCATTGTTAAACTTCTTCAACATGCTAATAACTTTGTTTGTGATGCCATTTTCGATATCATTAGAATTGATGTCAGGTATATGTCTTTAGCTATTTTAGCTAGAAGAGCTTTATGGCTTAAGTCTTGGAATGAAGATATGACTTCTAAGTCAACGTTGCTTTCTCTTTCATTCCAAGGTAATAAATTATTTGGTTCTCAGTTGGATTCAATCATTTCAACTGTTACTGGGGGGAAGGGAGCCTTTTTGCCTCAGGACAAAAAATCTAAAGGTAAATATAGGGCTGCTAATCGTTTTCGTTCCTTTCGTCAGAATAAGGAACAAAAGTCTGACCCTTCCCCTAAAGGAACAGTTTCCGTTTGGAAACCTTCTCCAGTCTGGAATAAATCCAAGCCTTTTAGAAAGTCAAAACCAGCTCCCAAATCCGCATGAAGGTGCAGCCCTCATTCCAGCACAGCTGGTAGGGGGCAGGTTACGATTTTTCAACAATGTTTGGATCAATTCGATTCAAAGTCTTTGGATTCAGAACATTGTTTCACAAGGGTACAGAATAGGTTTCAAGGTAAGACCGCCTGTGAGAAGAATTTTTCTCTCTCGCATTCCAGTAAACCCAGTAAAGGCTCAGGCGTTTCTGAAATATGTTTCAGACCTAGAGTCGGCTGGGGTAGTTGTGCCAGTTCCAGTCCTGGAACGGGGTCTGGGGTTTTATTCAAATCTGTTCATTGTACCAAAGAAGGAGAATTCCTTCAGACCAGTTCTGGATCTAAAAATGTTGAATCGTTATGTAAGGATATCAACATTCAAAATGGTGACTATAAGGACTATTCTGCCTTTTGTTCAGCAAGGGCATTATGTGTCTACAATAGACTTACAGGATGCATATCTTCATATTCCTATCCATCCAGATCACTATCAGTTTCTGAGATTCTCTTTCTAGACAAGCATTACCAGTTTGTTGCTCTTCCGTTTGGCCTAGCAACAGCTCCAAGGATCTTTTCAAAGGTTCTCGGTGCCCTTCTCTCTGTAATCAGAGAACAGGGTATTGCGGTATTTCCTTTTTTGGACGATATCTTGGTACTTGCTCAGTCTTTACATTCTGCAGAATCTCATATGAATCAACTTGTGTTGTTTCTTCAAAGACATGGTTGGAGGATCAATTTACCAAAGAGTTCCTTGATTCAATCATTCCCTTCGGTAGCTTTGTGCATGGAAATTCTAGGTCTCATGACTGCTGCATCGGACGCGATCCCTTTTGCTCGTTTTCACATGAGACCTCTCCAGCTTTGTATGCTGAACCAATGGTGCAGGGATTATACAAAGATATCACAATTAATATCCTTAAATCCCAATGTTCAATCTTCTCTGACTTGGTGGTTGGATCACCATCGTTTAATTCAAGGGGCCTCTTTTGTTCGTCCAACCTTTCAGGTTGGGGAGCTGTATGGGGATCTCTGACAGCGCAGGGGGTTTGGGAATCTCAGGACGCAAGATTACCAATCAACATTTTGGAACTCTGTGCGATTTTCAGAGCTCTTCAGTTCTGGCCTCTTCTGAAGAGAGAATCGTTTATTTGTTTTCAGACAGACAATTTCACAACCGTGGCATATGTCAATCATCAAGGGGGGACTCACAGACCTCAGGCTATGAAAGAAGTATCTCGGATACTTGTATGGGCGGAATACAGCTCCTGTCTAATTTCTGCAGTTCATATCCCAGGTATAGACAATTGGGAAGCGGATTATCTCAGTCGCCAGACGTTACATCCGGGCGAATGGTCTCTTCACCCAGAGGTATTTCTTCAGATTGTTCAAATCTGGGGATTTCCAGAAATAGATCTGATGGCCTCTCATCTAAACAAGAAACTTCCCAGGTATCTGTCCAGATCCAGGGATCCTCAGGCGGAAGCGGTGGACGCGTTGTCACTTCCTTGGAATTATCAACCTGCCTATATCTTTCCGCCTCTAGTTCTTCTTCCAAAAGTGATTTCCAAAATCCTAATGGAGCATTTGTTTGTACTGCTGGTGGCTCCAGCATGGCCACACAGGTTTTGGTATGCGGATCTCGTTCGGATGGCCAGTTGCCAATCTTGGACACTTCCGTTAAGGCCAGACCTTCTATCTCAAGGCCCATTTTTCCATCAGGATCTCAAATCATTAAATTTGAAGGTATGGAGATTGAACGCTTAATACTTAGTCATAGAGGTTTCTCTGATTCAGTGATTAATACTATGTTACAGGCTCATAAATCTGTGTCTAGAAAGATCTATTACCGAGTTTGGAACACTTACATTTCTTGGTGTTCTTCTCATAAATTCTCTTGGCATTCTTTTAGAATTCCTAGAATTTTACAGTTTCTTCAGGATGGTTTGGAAAAAGGTTTGTCTGCAAGTTCCTTGAAAGGACAAATCTCTGCTTTTTCTGTACTTTTTCACAGAAAGATTGCTAATCATCCTGATATTCATTGTTTTGTACAGGCTTTGGTTCGTATTAAGCCTGTCATTAAGTCAATTTCTCCTCCTTGGAGTCTTAATTTGGTTCTGAGGGCTTTACAGGCTCCTCCGTTTGAATGTATGCATTCTCTGGATATTAAATTACTTTCTTGGAAAGTTTTATTCCTTTTGGCCATCTCTTCTGCTAGAAGAGTTTCTGAGTTATCTGCTCTTTCTTGTGAATCTCCTTTTCTGATTTTTCATCAGGATAAGGCGGTTTTGCGGACTTCATTTTTTACCTAAAGTTGTGAATTCTAACATTAGTAGAGAAATTGTTGTCCCTTCTTTGTGTCCTAATCCTAAGAATTCTCTGGAGAGATCTTTACATTCTTTGGATTTAGTTAGAGCTTTGAAATATTATGTTGAAGCTACTAAAGATTTCAGGAAGACTTCTAGTCTATTTGTTATCTTTTCTGGTTCTAGGAAAGGTCAGAAGGCTTCTGCCATTTCTTTGGCATCTTGGTTAAAGTCTTTGATTCATCATGCTTATGTGGAGTCGGGTAAATCCCCGCCTCAAAGGATTACGGCTCATTCTACTAGGTCAGTTTCTACCTCCTGGGCTTTTAAGAATGAAGCTTCTGTTGATCATATTTGCAAAGCAGCAACTTGGTCTTCTTTGCATACTTTTACTACATTCTACCATTTTGATGTTTTTTCTTCTTCTGAAGCAGTTTTTGGTAGAAAAGTACTTCAGGCAGCTGTTTCAGTTTGATTCTTCTGCTTATAATTTCCGTTTTTTTCATTATAAGATTAAAACTTTTTGATTTGGGATGTGGATTATTTTTTCAACGGAATTGGCTGTCTTTATTTTATCCCTCCCTCTCTAGTGACTCTTGCGTGGAAGTTCCACATCTTGGGTATCTGCTATCCCATACGTCACTAGCTCATGGACTCTTGCCAATTACATGAAAGAAAACATAATTTATGTAAGAACTTACCTGATGAATTAATTTCTTTCATATTGGCAAGAGTCCATGAGGCCCACCCTTTTTGTGGTAGTTATGATTTTTTTGTATAAAGCACAATTATTCCAATTCCTTGTTTGATGCTTTCACTCCTTTCTTATCACCCCACTTCTTGGCTATTCGTTAAACTGAATTGTGGGTGTGGTGAGGGGTGTATTTATAGGCATTTTGAGGTTTGGGAAACTTTGCCCCTCCTGGTAGGAATGTATATCCCATACGTCACTAGCTCATGGACTCTTGCCAATATGAAAGAAATTAATTTATCAGGTAAGTTCTTACATAAATTATGTTTTTTCTGATGTACACGTAGGGGATTTAAAACATTTCAAATTCTGGGGCATTATGAAAATACATCCAAATATCAGAGGTGGAGACATGGAAAATGTTTTTCTAAAAAAGGAAGCTGAATTAATTTACCGTTTTAAAACCATACATCCATATGGTCTAAATAGCTCCTTTGATCTAAATATTCTATCATAAATATGCACTTATTCCTATAACATAAACCATACATAGAACCATCCTTTTTGGTGATATAAGACATACATAGAACAAAAGACTGAAAACAGCTTCCATATGGTCTTGGTCATTTAGAACCCTGATTTAACTTGGAAGCTAAGCAGAGATAGTCAAGGCCATATAATAATTTATTTAATATTATTAACAAAAAATATACCAAACATCAGTGTAAAATTGCATTTTATTAAACTGTATTCACATGCTACCCACAGAAAACAACCCTTTATATATCTATGTCCTCTAAATAACAAAAAAATAAAAAATAAATAATTAAAAAATATTTTTCTTTAGAAATAAAATTATTGATACACTGCTAGTCTGAATTCACATTTTTTTTTATTATTTCTTTCTTCTTTTTTCCAAATAGTTGGCAAAAAAATGTTTGATTTCAGAATACCTAACACTTTGGGGGTTAATTATTCAAGGATAGTTATTGTATAGCTTAACATGAAGACAATTCTGACACTCCCACTTTAACACAGGTGAACTCAGCACATGATTTTATAAGAGTAAATGTCTCCTATATAAGGTGCCATATCAGTATCAGTAAACATCTTGATAAAGGTAGCTGTGACTACCGAAACGCGTAGAATTTTTTTTACTGTCTGTACCAAAATATACCCACTTGTAACAAGCAGGTTCATCCCCTAAAATTTGAAAATATTGCTGTTTGGGCATATGAGTAATTCCTGTGTTACTTGGTGTATTTTCTCTAATGTATTAGTTAACACCTTGCAGGTACTTTGTTTGTGTTATACTTTGTAGATACAAACTATAAGTGTTATTCCTGCTCCAAGTGTTATACTTGTATATTGCCTACCTGGATTAGGCCTTATGTAACATAAGCATTAAGGATCAAAGATACCTCAAAAAGGAACTGCCATTGATCTTCATAAAGTTTATGCCTAAAAGTTCTAAACAGAACAAACATCTTTGGAACTTAAACTGAAATCGAGGATTCGTTCTGTATTCGACACAGGAGCTTTCAAAATTGGGCGAGAAATCCACAGCGCTTACTGATTGGACCGGAAGAGACCTGACGTCACCATCTTATTGGAGCTCCCAACGGACTGCCAATACATGTTTGTGTAGCGGAGAACTGTGAGTTACATAATACTTTTAAAGCTGTGCACAGCCGAAGAGCCTACTCCCGGAACTGGTGTAAGATTAACGCTATAAACACTATACACCAACGAACTATATAAGTACCCTAATTCGGGCCAGACATTTATGTTGTGATTTTAAAACAGTACATGATACATATTAACGCTATTTATGTTACAATATTGCTATTCATAACCTTGATGTGGTAATACAGAGGTGTGTGCAGTATTATTTGAAATTAATATTATAGATACCGGTATCGAATAGCATTTTTAGTGTGCTATATTAGCAATTTCTAGGATTTTAATAAATTGATTGTTTTTTATTTTCCACTTGGATAAACACATTCTTTTGTCTCATTAAGTCTACACATGAGCAATATTTGATTTATTAGTAATATCTACTTTCATATATTATAATAGCACATACAAATTATTAAAAACACTAATTTTGTTACTTTTTTCTGGTAAGCTCCAGTTTTTGGAGCGCTCCTGTCCTGCACATCTTCTTTGTATACATCTAGGTCCTGTACCCAGAGATCTCGGGGAGAAAGATATTTAATAACTTTAGGTTCAGCTATCTGCACCAATAAGCCTTCGCTTATGTAGCTAGCTTCCTGTTTTAAGCTTAATTTGGCATACTTGGTTTTCCCAAGGTCATGCACTTGCGTAGGGATAAATAGATCATCCTTAACTCTCTCAATTGAGAGGAATTGAGAATGATCTCCCCCTTTAGGGGATTTGGGGTCCCCCTTGTGGAGGTATATGGTTAATACATCGCTGTCTAAGGAAATATTTGCTATCTTTTCAGGCGAAATTTTAAAAATATTACCATCAGAGCCACTTAAAGGAGTCTTTTAATCTATTTGTAGGATAGTGAATTCAGGTACAGATTTATTCCTGAAATGAATCTCCACAGCATCTGGCTTCTCTTCCACCACGTGACAGTTATGTCAGGTGTGAGATATACCGGACCGCTCATAATTAATAGGCTTTTTTACTTGTGACCAAATTACATTATTTATGTAATCAATTATGGTGCTTAATCGCTTCAGGGGATCACTACCAATAATTAAACGATCAGTTGGCAGATCTACTATAATGACAGGGTGTCTTATTACCCTGTTCCCCAGCCTTAGTTTTAACCATGCCATACCATAGACTTTGAGAGAGTCACCCCAACACCGATTAGTGAACCATCAAATTCTTTTATTTTAGGTTTGTGGGGTGTTTGCTCATTTAGCTGTGTGTAGTACCTGTGGGATAAAATAGTTGCCTGAGATCCAGTATCAATAAATCCCCTGATAGGGTGGGAGAATGAATCCTGGAGCTCAGCTAATACATAGTATCTTCCTGCAGTTTCTACCATTTCACACACAAATTTAGCATGATTACATATCTGTGGGCTTCGCTACATTTTACCTGTATTCGCCATGTTGCCTGATGCAGAAGAAACTTCATTCTTACTAGTCTATCCCTCTGTAATAGGGTTGTCAGGGTTCCTGTGTACTGCATCTGTGGGAATAAGGTTAGTGCAAAACTGCAAGGGAAGAGATTTGTTAGGGATTCCGGGCTGAGGTTGCTCATCATCACAGCTAAATCGTCCATTCCATTGATGTCCCAGGGTGCTGATTCCTGGATCCTTGGGATCCCTCAGAATCATAGCTATTTCTCCTATTTTGACGTGGTTGTCTTTGGGGTTCAACTTGTTCAGTGTTAGTATCTTTGGGAGCACTATTTACTTGGGGTGTCTGGTTACCCTGAGAGTATTTTCGCCACTTTTCAGGTAATACCGCAGTATTTATGACTGTGCCTGTGGCCCACTGCTGGTCACTGTCTTTACCCCTATAAAAGGATTTTTAGGGTTCTGAGCCATCAAAGCTTGACTCATATTAGTAAATAGTGTACATAATTGACTAACTTGCGTACTGAGTTGTCCCACTTGAATGGACAAGCTGTTTTTACCCATGGACCGATTTTTTGATGTCCCAGGGTGATGATTCCTGGATCCTTGGGATCCCTCATAATCATAGCTATTTCTCCTATTTTGACATGTTTGTCTTTGGGGTTCAACTTGTTCAGCGTTAGTATCTTGGGGAGCACTATTTACTTGGGGTGTCTGGTTACCCTGAGAGTATTTTTGCCACTTTTGGTATTTATTTTTATGGGGATACCAATTACCTTGTGAGTATTCATCTCTTTGGGGATAATTATTTACCTAGGTATGCCCCCAATTTTCAGTATATTCTCTCTGCACCTCAGCCTGAGTTGGGGAGGGGCAGAGTTAAAACTTTGTGGGGAAGGCCTGTTTTCTCGGGCCACTTCCACATATGTTTTCTTGTTAGACTCCAAATTGAGGGGGCTAGGTGACACCCTAGTTTCTGCCACAATTTTGGGGCTGGGCCTTGGTTCCTTTTTAACCCCCTGTTCACCAGACTGCTGAATAGAGTATAACTCTGTACTCTCTTTGATCAGCCAGTCCAATGAGCAGTTCTCATCAAAATCTGTAGTTAAGTTTGATGTGTGCGGGCAATGCTTCGTAAAATAAATTCACATACTCTGAGCTTTCAAATATAGGGTAATCTTCGGCCATACTGTACGCACTTTTTAGTACAGAAAGGAATTTAATTGGGCTTTGATTCACGCCACATTTCAAACCGTATACAGCTATTTTCGCAGCGGTTTTAGTGCGATATTGCCCATATTCTTTTCTGCACTGATTTTCCGTTTCACTCCAGGAATGAATATTCATATCCTTTAGTGAAGCAAAGTATTTGTGATGTTTACCCTCAAATACCCAGGGTAAAAAAATAAATTTTTGATTGCTCACAAGTAACATTCATTATGGATAAAGCATTTTCATAAGTCACTAAGTGGTCAATTATAGAATTGGTTCCCTTGTTGGAAAACTTAGGTACTGCACCACTTAAAAAAATAATTATTTTAGGGGTGTCATATATCTTATTAGATGTATCTTGGGCTTTCCTAGGGACCTTATTTTTGGGGCTGGAGTGTTCCCTATCTGTCCTTCTACTGTGGGGAGATTCCTTACGCATATTAGCATTATGGGGGCTATTTGGGTAGCTGGCTCCGCCCTCTGACTCACTACTAGAGCTTCCCCCCTCATCTGAGGTATAGCAGTTCCCTGAATTTATAACATGGGGTGACTGTCTATTTGGGAAATGTATTTCTGATCCAATAGGGGTCCTTTTATTATTATTATTATTATTATTATTATTATTATTATTATCAGGTATTTGTAGAGTGCCAACAGATTCCGCAGCGCTGTAAACATAGTCGTGTACAGGATAGCTTTTGTAGGGGTCAAGTGGGTAGAGGGCCCTGCCGAGAGTTTCACTGTTGTAGTCGGCTCTTATGAAGCGATCTGTAAACAGCTGGGCCCATAGGCTTACAATCTAAGGGGTTCAAGGGGAAAGCAATGGCGTTAGGAAAGGTTAGTGTTGGTTGTATGCATCCCTGAATAGTAAAGTTTTTAGGGAGTGCTTGAAGCTGTTAAAACTAGGGGAGAGTCTTATGGAGCGAGGCAGGGAATTCCACAAGATGGGGGCCAGTCTGGAGAAGTCCTGTAAACGTGAATGTGAGGAAGTAACAAGAGAGGAGGAGAGGAGGAGATCCTGAGCTGATTGAAGGGGACGGGAGGGAGAGTATCTAGAGACAAGTTCTGAGATGTAGGGGGGAGCAGTGCAGTTGAGAGCTTTATATGTCAGGGTGAGGATTTTATGTTTAATCCTAAAGGCAAGAGGAAGCCAGTGAAGGGAATGGCAGAGAGGTGCAGCAGATGAAGAGCGACGAGTAAGGAAGATGAGTCGGGCAGAGGCATTCATAATGGATTGTAAAGGAGCTGTGCAGCAGCTAGGTAGACCAGAGAGGACGGAATTGCAGTAGTCGAGGCGGGAAAGGATGAGAGAGTGGATTAAAATCTTGGTTGTATCTTGTATAAGGAAATGTCTAATTTTAGCAATGTTTTTAAGGTGGAGGCGGCAGGCTTTAGCCAAGGACTGGATGTGAGGAGTAAAGGAAAGATCTGAGTCAAGTGTGACCCCAAGACATCGGGCGAGCGGGGAAGGGGTAATGATGGAATTATCAACAGTTATAGAAATTTTGGGGGTGGAGACATTGGAAGAAGGGGGAAAAATAAGGAGTTCCGTTTTGGAGAGATTTAGCTTAAGGTAGTGAGAGGACATCCAAGATGAGATGTGAGAAAGACAGTTAGTGACACGGGTTAGTAAGGAAGGAGGTAGGTCTGGTACAGAGAGGTAGATTTGGGTGTCATCGGCATACAAATGGTATTGAAACCCATGGGACTTTATTAAGGAACCTAGTGATGACGTGTAGATTGAGAAGAGAAGGGGACCAAGGACAGAGCCTTGAGGTACCCCAACAGAAAGTGGTAATGGGGCAGAGGATGCTCCTGAGAAGGCTACACTAAAAGAACGGTTAGTCAGATAGGAAGAGAACCACGAGAGAGCTGTGTCACAGATGCCGAAGGATTGGAGGGTTTGGAGCAGAAGAGGGTGGTCAACAGTGTCAAAGGCTGCAGTCAGGTCAAGGAGGATAAGCAGAGAGAAGTGGCCTTTGGATTTTGCTGCAAGTAGGTCATTGGTAACCTTGACAATTGCTGTCTCTGTAGAGTGATGGGAATGAAATCCAGATTGCAGTGGGTCAAGAAGAGAGTTTAGTGTAAGGAAATGGGATAGACGTGCGTAAACTAGCTTTTCGAGGAGCTTTGAGGCAAGAGGGAGTAGGGAAATAGGGCGGTAATTTGAAGGGGAGGTTGGATCAAGGGAAGGTTTTTTAAGGATAGGTGTGACCAGTGCATGTTTTAGAGATGAGGGAAATATACCAGTGCTGAGGGAGAGGTTGAAAATGTGTGTGAGTATGGGGTATGAGGGTAGAAGAGAGGGAGGGGAGTAGCTGTGAGGGGATGGGGTCGAGGGGACAGGTAGTGAGGTGGGAGGACAGTATAAGGGCAGAAACTTCATCCTCATTAACAGGGGCAAAAGAGCTGCATTTTTGGATATTTTGGGTTTTGGGTGATAGTGAGCTTTTGAGGGGGTGGGAGATTGGAAGTATGTTGAGAGCTGATTTCACTTCTTTCACAGAGGTTGTGTTAGGAGGTGGGGGTGGGCGGAGAAGAGTGTTGAACGTGTTGAACAGACGTTTAGGGTTAGAGGAAAGAGTAGAGATGAGATTAGAAAAATATTGTTGCTTATAAAGATTAAGGGCAGAATAGTAGGAGTTCAGGATGAACTTGTAGTGAAGAAAGTCAGCTGAACTCCGAGATTTCCTCCAATGTCGCTCAGCAGTACGGGAGCATCTGCGTAGGTATTGTGTCAGAGGAGTATGCCAGGGCTGAGGATGAGAGTGTGGTTTCTGAGCTAAGGTTGGAGGGGCCAGAGTGTCAATGACCGATGTAAGGGTGGAATTATATTGGCAGATAGATTGGTCAGGGCAGGAAAAGGAGGTGATGGATGAGAGGAGAGGTTTGAGGGAGCTAGCGAGCTGATGCAGATCTAGTGACTTAGTGCTTCTGTGAAGTTTGGTGTGAGGGGTAGAGGGAGGGGGAGTTGTAGGTAGGGAAGTGATGTTGCAAGTTAGGAGATGATGGTCAGAGAGAGGAAAAGGGGAGTTTGTTAAATTTGAAAGAGTGCATCGATAGGTGAAAATCAGATCAAGGGAATGACCATCTTTGTGAGTGGGAGAGTCAGTCCATTGTGACAGGCCGAAAGAAGAAGTCAGTTGAAGAAGTTGTATTGCAGAGGAGGCATTGGGATTGTGAAGAGGGATGTTAAAGTCACCAAGAATGAGGGCAGGGTTGTCTGAGGAAAGGAAATAAGGAAGCCAGGCAGCAAAGTGATCTAAAAATTGAGTTGGGGAGCCAGGGGGGCGGTATATGACTGCAACACGTATAGAGAGGGGAGAAAATAACCGAATCATGTGTGCTTCAAATGAAGAAAATGTGAGTGAAGGGAAGGGCTGTATATGTTGAAAAGTGCAATGAGAGGAAAGTAAAATACCGACACCACCTCCTTGTCTATTGCCAGACCTAGGAGTGTGGCTGAAATGGAGACCCCCATGTGACAGTGCAGCAGTGGATGCTGTGTCTGAAGCAGAGAGCCAGGTTTCTGTAAGAGCCAGAAGGTTAAGAGAGTGGGAGATAAAGAGATCATGGTTAGAAGTTAGCTTATTGCAAACAGAGCAAGAGTTTCAGAGTGCACAAGTGAAGGGGGAGGGGTTTTTAGATGTAAGAGGAATGCGATTAAGGTTACCAGAGTTTAGTTTATGAAGTCTATTGAAAGGCACACAAGGATGTGAAAGGTTAGGAGGTTGTGAGGGACCAGGATTAGGGGAGATGTCGCCAGCAGCTAGTATGAGCAAGAGGGAGAGTGACATGAGATGAGAAGCAGATTTGCAGTAATGAGACTGTTGTTTGGCTGAAGTGCAGGGGGAGAGAGAGTATTTAGGAATAAGTAGAGTTCATGAGTACAAAAGTAAGGTGAGTATAAGAGAGATGGGCTAATGAACAGTGCAGGTGGAGAGGGAGAAGGAGTAAGTGAGTAATGTAGTTTGTTATAGAGACAAGAGGTAGCAAAAAGGAATATGAAGATATTGAGCATTATTCTGAAAGTGGGAACCAAGTAAACACATAAGACACAGTGTTACAGCAGCACTTGCAAAAGGATACAATGAGATACATAAAATACAGTATTACAAGAGTACTTGCCTTGTGTTTTGCCCCTTGCCCAATCCTTGTTCAATTCTTGTATAATTCTTAAAAATTAATGCCTCACTTATAAAATGTTCACTTTGAAAATGTGAACATATGCTATTGTTAAAAAGTACACAGCCCTGTAACCAATGCACACACCCCTGTGCAATGCACTTCCCCAAACTAGTCTGAAATATATACAGGCAGGGCAGTCAGCTGAGTCCACTAAATTCTGTTTAAATTCTTCCCTAAAGTTCTGCAGTTCATTTCTTATCAACTCTTTAAAGGATTAAAAATTATCTGCATTATCCTCATTGCTAATAGAGGGGTTTTCATTATGACGATACAGCCTTTTTAAACCACTTAACTCTCTTTGGCTTTGTGCGAGTTGCTTATGCAAATCTTCTATCTAAGCTACTAAACTCTGGTTATATTTTTGTAAGGTGGCCACGTTTTGGGCAAACTCATCAATTTTATCCTGGACTTGGTCTGCCTCTTCCTCATCTAACCTTAAGGAACAATTTTCACCCCTCAGTTGCTCCAATTGGGAATTTTGTACTTCAATTTTATTGTACATTTCATCGTTCACATAGAGGAGCAGACCCCAAGTTTTGAAAATTATTTTGTCACATTTCCTCTGCTTTTGAGTTTGGCCCAATTTTAACAGCCCTTAAAATATTTCGCTTTCGCCACACCATATATTTATTTGCAATATTTTTGGCCTTAGTCTTCAGCATCTTAATGTAAGCACCTAATTCTCCCTTAATACTTAATCTATTCTTAATGTGAGTAATGGCTTCTATTTTAAGCATGCCTGACTAATGGGCGATTTTGGGGAACATATTTCAACACTCTGTATCGATTCTATTGATTCATTTCTAGTAACAGACATTATTATATTGGCTTAGTATTTGGTTAAATTAAAGTGCTAATACAATTTTGACCAACAAAAAAACAAAAAAAAATATTTTAAAATATTAATATTAATTTTGAAGTATATAATCATAAAAATTTTAAAAAAATTCTAGATTCATTTTTAAAAATTTTTAATTTTTTTTTTAATAATTTCTATTTACTACAAATATATTATATCAATGTGATAAATTTAATAATATCTACTGCAGTGCCTCCAAATAATATGTCAGTATATCATCAGGGTTATAATACAATTTATTTGTTATTCTTTAAAACAAACCCCCAATTAAAAATGTATATACGAAACAATTTAAATTAATATTTATTCCTAAATTCTTTAGATTAGTTAATATTTATATACACATTGCAATATATTTAGTAGAGACTAGCAGTGAATCAACTATGCACACTTATTCCGTTACAATATTCTATACAACAGATCATAAAACAATATACCTTTAAAATTAACCTTACTCGCAATGAATCACATTAAAATACCACAATAAAATACCATAATATGGACCGCTAACTTCACAGTGTTTAGATAAACAATATATCAAGATACTTCACCCAAATCTTACTGGATTTTAATAGATTTAAGATAACTTACAGACAAGTATGATTAAGTTATTTAGCCCACAAATGATTCTATTTAACTTCAATTAAAAACACCAGAAATTGTATATATTATTAATGCAAACAGCCAATTTATGTGACTAGCTACGACTACACAGGACTATGGATATAAGCATAAAATATAAAGTGCCCTTTTAAAATTATCAACTTCAATTAACTGTAGCAACAATGAATGTATTTGCTTTAAAATATTAAATTATAGCCACTTCCATACGTTACCACATAACCAAATGATTATTCAGTTTCCAGAATTTCTTGTGGGTCATCTAGAAGGATTTATCCGCTGTATTGCAAAGGTACAGGCCTCAAAACTGTTATATTCCTTTATTCAAGAAAGTGTCCCAAAATGGCAGAGAATCTACTTGGCACAAAGCCTATGTATTTCTTTCATGTAATTGGCAAGAGTCCATGTGCTAGTGACATATGGGATATACAATCCTACCAGGAGGGGCAAAGTTTCCCAAACCTCAAAATGCCTATAAATACACCCCTCACCACACCCACAATTCAATTTTTACAAACTTTGCCTCCTATGGAGGTGGTGAAGTAAGTTTGTGCTAAGATTTCTACGTTGATATGCGCTTCTCAGCATTGTTGAAGCCTGATTCCTCTCAGAGTACAGCGAATGTCAGAGGGACCTGAAGGGAGTATCACTTATTTGAATACGATGATTTCCCTAACGGGGGTCTATTTCATAGGTTCTCTGTTATCGGTCGTAGAGATTCATCTCCTACCTCCCTTTTCAGATCGACGATATACTCTCAATTTACCATTACCTCTACTAATAACTGTTTTAGTACTGGTTTGGCTATCTGCTATATGTGGATGGGTGTCTTTTGGTAAGTATGTTTTCATTACTTAAGACACTCTCAGCTATGGTTTGGCACTTTATGCATTTATATAAAGTTCTAAATATATGTATTAGACTTATATTTGCCATGAGTCAGGTTAATGTATTTCCTTCTGCAGACTGTCAGTTTCATATTTGGGGAATATAAACATTTTAAGAAATGTATTTCTTACCTGGGGTTTAGTCTTTTTTTCAATTGACTACTTCTTGCAATTGCGGGTATTAGGCCTGCGGGTGCGTCAAATGTTAAACTTTATTGCGTCATTCTTGGCGTGAAAATATTTTTGGCGCGAAAAAATACGTTTATGACGCAACATATGTGATGCCGAGACCTTTCACACGCGGCGTCATTAGTGACGCGAGTGTGTCATTTCCGGTTATTTTTGGCACAAAAAAAGTTTACGTTACGTTGTGCGTCAAACTTGGCGCCAAACTTTTTCATTATTTCAATACCCCTTGTATGTTTGCCTCTTGCTTTTTTTCTCTATCAGAGGCCTATGCTATTGCATTTTTTCCCATTCCTGAAACTGTCATATAAGGAAATAGATATTTTTGCTTTATATGTTGTTTTTTCTCTTACATTGTACAAGATGTCCCAATCTGATCCTGTCTCAGACGTTTCTGCTGGAACATTGCTGCCTGACATCGGTTCGACCAAAGCTAAGTGCATTTGTTGTAAAATTGTAGAAATTATTTCACCGAATGTCATTTGTAATAGTTGTCATGATAAACTTTTACATGCAGATAGTGTTTCCATCAGTAATAGTACATTGCCAGTTGCAGTTCCTTCAACTTCTAATGTGCATGATATACCTGTAAATTTTAAAGAATTTGTTTCTGATTCTATTCTGAAGGCTTTGTCTGCATTTCCACCTTCTAATAAACGTAAAAGGTCTTTTAAAACTTCTCATTTAGCTGATGAAATTTCAAAGACCAACAACATAATAATTTATCCTCTTCTGATGAGGATCTATCTGAGACAGAAGATCCTTCCTCAGACATTGACACTGACAAATCTACTTATTTATTTAAAATAGAGTATATGCGTTCTTTATTAAAAGACGTGTTAATTACTTTGGATATTGAGGTAACCAGTCCTATTGACGTTCAGTCCAATAAACGTTTAAATGCTGTTTTTAAACCTCCTGTGGTTTCTCCAGGGGTTTTTTCTATTCCTGAGGCTATTTCTGATATGATTTCTAGGGAATGGAATAAGCCAGGTACTTCTTTTATTCCTATTTCAAGGTTTAAATTGTATCCTTTACCAGCAAAATCTATAGAGTTTTGGGAAAATCCCCACTATTCCTATGGAAGATAGTACTTCCTTTAAGGATCCTTTAGGTAGGAAGCTTGAATCTTATCTAAGGAAGGCCTATTTATATTCAGGTCATCTTCTCAGACCTGCTATTTCTTTGGCTGATGTTGTGGCTGCATCAACTTTCTGGTTGGAAAATTTAGTGCAACAATGAATTGGATTCTGACATATCTAGCATTATTCGCTTACTGCAACATGCTAATCATTTTATTTGTGATGCCATTTTTGATATTATCAAAATTGATATTAGATCCATGTCTTTAGCTGTATTAGCTAGAAGAGCTTTGTGGCTTAAATCTTGGAATGCTGATATGACATCTAAATCTAGATTACTATCGCTTTCTTTCCAAGGTAATAATTTATTTGGTTCTCAGTTGGATTCTATTATTTCAACTATCACTTGGGGAAAAGGAGTTTTTCTGCCTCAGGATAAAAAACCTAAGGGTAAATCTAAGGCTTCTAACCGTTTTCGTTCCTTTCGTCAGAATAAGGAACAAAAACTCAATCCTCCCCCCAAGGAATCTGCTTCCAATTGGAAACCTTCCTCAAATTGAAATAAATCCAAGCCATTTAGGAAACCAAAGTCAGCCCCTAAGTCCGCATGAAGGTGCGGCCCTCATTCCAGCTCAGCTGGTAGGGGGCAGATTAAGGTTTTTCAAGGATTTTTGGATAAAATCTGTCCAAAATCATTGGATTCAGAGTATTGTCTCTCAAGGGTATCGAATAGGATTCAGAGTAAGACCTCCTGTGAGAAGATTTTTTCTCTCACATATCCCTGTAAATCCAGTAAAAGCTCAGGCTTTTCTGAAGTGTGTTTCAGACCTGGAGTCTCCAGGGGTAATCATGCCAGTTCCTCCTAAGGAACAAGGTTTGGGGTTTTATTAAAACCTATTCAAGAAAAGAAAGAAAATTTATTCAGACCAGTTCTGGATCTGAAAATTTTGAATCGTTATGTAAGATTACCAACATTCAAGATGGTGACTATAAGGACTATTCTGCCTTTTTTTCAGCGAGGACATTTTATGTCCACAATAGACTTGCAGGATGCATACCTTCATATTCCGATTCATCCAGAACACTATCAGTTTCTGAGATTCTCTTTTCTAGACAAGCATTACCAATTTGTTTCTCTTCCATTTGGCCTAGCAACAGCACCAAGAATCTTTTCAAAGGTTCTGGGTGCCCTACTATCTGTAATCAGAGAACAGGGTATTGCGGTGTTTCCTTATTTGGATGATATCTTGGTACTAGCTCAGTCTTTACGTACTGCAGAATCTCACACAAATCATCTAGTGTTGTTTCTTCGGAAACATGGTTGGAGGATCAATTTACCAAAAAGTTTCTTGATTCCTCAGACAAGGGTCACCATTTTAGGCTTCCAGATAGATTCAGTGTCCATGACTCTGTCTCTAACAGACAAGAGACATTTAAAATTGGTCGCAGCATGCCGGCACCTTCAGTCTCAGTCATTACCTTCAGTGGCTATGTGCATGGAAGTTTTAGGTCTCATGACTGCAGCATCGGACGCAATCCCCTTTGCTCGTTTTCACATGAGACCTCTACAGCTTTGTATGCTGAATCAATGGTGCAGGGATTATACAAAGATATCACAATTAATATCCTTGAATCCCAATGTACGACACTCTCTGACATGGTGGATAGATCACCATTGTTTGGTTCAAGGGGCTTCTTTTGTTCGGCCAACCTGGACTTTGATCACAACAGATGCGAGTCTTTCAGATTGGGGAGCTGTTTGGGGATCTCTGACAGCACAAGGGGTTTGGAAATTTCAAGAGGCGAGATTACCAATAAATATTTTAGAACTCCGTGCAATTCTCAGGGCTCTTCAGTTCTGGCCTCTGCTAAAGAAAGAACCGTTCATTTGTTTTCAGAGAGACAATATCACAACTGTGGCTTATCTCAATCATCAGGGTGGGACTCACAGTCCCCAAGCTATGAAAGAAGTATCTTGGATACTTGCTTGGGCGGAATCCAGCTCCTGTCTAATCTCTGTGGTGCATATCCCAAGTGTAGACAATTGGGAGGCGGATTATCTCAACCGCCAGACTTTACATCCAGGGGAGTGGTCTCTCCATCCAGATGTGTTTTCTCAGATTGTTCAGATGTGGGGTCTTCCAGAGATAGATCTCATGGCCTCTCATCTAAACAAGAAACTTCCCAGATACCTGTCCAGGTCCAGGGATGTTCAGGCGGAAGCAGTAGATGCGCTGACACTTCCTTGGTGTTATCATCCTGCTTACATCTTCCCACCTCTAGTTCTCCTTCCAAGAGTGATCTACAAAATCATCATGGAACAGTCTTTTGTTTTGCTGGTGGCTCCAGCATGGCCACACAGGTTTTGGTATGTGGATCTGGTTCGGATGTCCAGTTGCCCGCCTTGGCCACTTCCGTTACGGCCGGTCCTACTATCTCAAGGTCCGTTTTTCCATCAGGATCTCAAATCATTAAATTTGAAGGTATGGAAAATGGAAATTGAACGCTTAGTTCTAAGTCATAGAGGTTTCTCTGACTCAGTGATTAATACTATGTTACAAGCTCGTAAATCTGTCTCTAGAATGATTTATTATAGAGTTTGGAAGACTTACATTTCATGGTGTTCTTCACATAAATTCTCCTGGCATTCTTTTAGAATTCCTAGAATTTTACAGTTTCTTCAGGATGGTTTGGATAAGGGTTTGTCTGCAAGTTCCTTGAAAGGACAAATCTCCGCTCTTTCTGTTTTATTTCACAGAAATATTGCTATACTTCCTGATATACACTGTTTTGTACAGGCTTTAATTCGCATTAAGCCTGTCATTAAGTCAATTTCTCCTCCTTGGAGTCTTAATTTGGTACTGAAGGCTTCACAGGCTCCTCCATTTGAACCTATGCATTCTTTAGACATTAAACTACTTTCTTGGAAAGTGTTGTTTCTTTTGGCCATCTCTTCTGCTAGAAGAGTTTCTGAGTTATCTGTTCTTTCTTATGAGTCTCCTTTTCTGATTTTTCATCAGGATAAGGCAGTTTTGCGGACTTCTTTTCAATTTTTACTTAAGGTTGTGAATTCTAACAACATTAGTAGAGAAATTGTTGTCCCTTCCTTATGTCCTAATCCTAAGAATACTTTGGAGAGATCCTTACATTCTTTGTATGTAGTAAGAGCTTTGAAATATTATGTGGAAGCTACTAAAGATTTCAGGAAGACTTCCAGTCTATTTGTTTTATTTTCTGGACCTAGGAAAGGTCAGAAGGTTTCTGCTATTTCCTTGGCTTCTTGGTTGAAACTTTTGATTCATCAAGCTTATTTGGAGTCGGGTCAGTCCCCGCCTCAGAGAATTACAGCTCATTCTACTAGATCGGTCTCCACTTCGTGGGCTTTTAAGAATGAAGCTTCAGTTGATCAGATTTGCAAAGCGGCAACTTGGTCCTCTTTGCATACATTTACTAAATTCTACCGTTTTGATGTATTTGTTCTTCGGAAGCAGTTTTTGGTAGAAAAGTTCTTCAGGCAGCTGTTTCAGTTTGATTCTACTGCTATTTGATTTAAGTTTTTTATTTCTAAAATGAAAATAAACTTATTTTTTTGGGTTGTGGATTAATTTTTTCAGCGGAATATGGCTGTTTTTATTTTTATTCCCTCCCTCTCTAGTGACTCTTGAGTGGAAGATCCACATCTTGGGTATTGATATCCCATATGTCACTAGCTCATGGACTCTTGCCAATTACATGAAAGAAAACATAATTTATGTAAGAACTTACCTGATAAATTCATTTCTTTCATATTGGCAAGAGTCCATAAGGCCCACCCTTTTTATGGTGGTTATGATTTTTTTTGTATAAAGCTCAATTATTTCCAAATTTCCTTTGTTGATGCTTTCTACTCCTTTCTTTATCACCCCACTGCTTGGCTATTCATTAGACTGAATTGTGGGTGTGGTGAGGGGTGTATTTATAGTCATTTTGAGGTTTGGGAAACTTTGCCCCTCCTGGTAGGATTGTATATCCCATATGTCACTAGCTCATGGACTCTTGCCAATATGAAAGAAATGAATTTATCAGGTAAGTTCTTACATAAATTATGTTTTTCCTCTCCAGAACTTATACTTCTTTGAGTCTGTGTGTATCCTTTGTCTACTGTGTGTATGGGTCATTATCCCAAAAAAATAAAGAATCCCTCCTCCTTTTCTTTAATCATTCCCACAAGATTTTGATAGGCCCTTGCCGGTGCTTGTCTCTGATTCGCCCTCGGATCTGAACATCTCACAGGTAATTTTGGGTAACGCCTCCCTGAGTAGCCAAATACCTTTTGGTTGTAATACCATTTTTGAACTATAGGGTTCAGCAGATAACCAGAAATGCAGTTTTACCATCAATGCTGCTACAGTTTAATTATCTAACCTTTAACATGTTTATTTTATTTACTATAATTTCCAGTATTAATAAATCATATGTTAAATATACCTGGGACCATATAGTGCCATTTTCTCTGATTATTTTAATATTAAATATGATTATATTTCTAGTAATAATATTAATAAACAGTTTACTGTTAATTATTTTTCTTCACAGAATCATAGCATTTAACCTCTTGGCATTATATTGTATCTTAATATTAATACAGTATATTTCATAATTCTAAATAAATTTTGAATGCATGAAAAAACAGATGTAGGTCTGAAATAAAAGAAATAATGTTGTTAAAAATGACAAACATTTATACAGCTATTAATGCAGCTATTCAATACAGCATACATTTATCCAGTATAGTAAGTGTCAGATCAATACATATATGTTACTCATTTAATTTATTACAAACCTGAAATGCATTTCTCAGATTTATGGAAATATACATTTTTATACAATACTGAGGTATATTTTACTTGAAAATTTAAACACAAATTGTACTTTAAAATTAATTTAAAAGTTACAATGCAACGTGTTTCTGCTTAGCTAGCTTGATGTGTTCAGGGGCAATTAACAGGACTGTTCTAATTACTATCTTCCTGGGCTCCTCAGCATATCAGAATTGCAATACACAGAATGTATTCAGCGATAAAATGAGCATGCTCAAACTTAATATTTGATAGATTGCATACTTATTTTATCTTATTATACATATATGTATTGTCCACTGACATTCACAGATACCCTCACAAGACATACAACCAATAGTAATGATAGTCATGCAGCAAATCATCTAATGCTACCAGCTCTATACATTTTTTGGGGTAAACAAAATCCATGGGAAGAAATTTTGAGGACAAATAACAGAAGGATTGATATAAACAACACCATTAACCACTCTAGATTGCTGCAACAATAGTTGCACCTTCAGTACAATTATGGGACATAGTCAAAATTGAAATGTGCATGAGTTAATTTACATTTTTAATAAACACATTTTACAGTATAGTTACATTAGCAAAACTGCTTCTAGTAAAAGCTATCAGTTCCAGCAGTATGTGCATGTCCTATGCACCAGCATTCAAACATATATTTACTAGTAGCAATTTTACTAATGCAACTACCATATATGGCCAAATGTAAGTGGACACCTATACTAATTATCGAGTTCAGGTGTTTCAGAACACAGTGTGTGAACAGGTACATCAATTTCCAGGAACTCTCCATAGATGTAGAGGATAAGCAACTAGTAATTACACACACACAAACATACAGTATGCATAAATATATAAACACATATACAGATATATATATATATATATATATATATATATATATATATATATATATATATATATATATATATATATATCATATATGCCTTTAACACATGTATGCATTTTAAGAGTATAATACCTATTTATCTTTAAGAAAAAGTTGCTTGATTTTCACTCTGCTGTCCCGTTATCTGCTCAAGCAGATGGGAGATAGTGTCAGGCACTAACCTGAAGTTGGTTATGGGAATACTTGTTTGTTGTGGTGAGAAAAACTTATTTCTTTCATGTAATTGGCAAGAGTCCATGAGCTAGTGACATATGGGATATACAATCCTACCAGGAGGGGCAAAGTTTCCCAAACCTCAAAATGCTTATAAATACACCCCTCACCACACCCACAATACAGTTTTTACAAACTTTGCCTCCTATGGAGGAGGTGAAGTAAGTTTGTGCTAAGATTTCTACGTTGATATGCGCTTCTCAGCATTGTTGAAGCCCGATTCCTCTCAGAGTACAGCGAATGTCAGAGGGACGTGAAGGGAGTATCACTTATTTGAATACAATGATTTCCCTAACGGGGGTCTATTTCATAGGTTCTCTGTTATCGGTCGTAGAGATTCATCTCCTACCTCCCTTTTCAGATCGACGATATACTCTCAATTTACCATTACCTCTACTAATAACTGTTTTAGTACTGGTTTGGCTATCTGCTATATGTGGATGGGTGTCTTTTGGTAAGTATGTTTTCATTACTTAAGACACTCTCAGCTATGGTTTGGCACTTTATGCATTTATATAAAGTTCTAAATATATGTATTGTACTTATATTTGCCATGAGTCAGGTTCATGTATTTCCTTCTGCAGACTGTCAGTTTCGTATTTGGGAATGTAAACATTTTTAAGAAATTTATTTCTTACCTGGGGTTTAGTCTTTTTTCAATTGACTACTTCTTGTAATTGCGGGGATTAGGTCCGTGGGTGCGTCAAATGCTAAACTGTATTGCGTGATTCTTGGCGCAAATTTTTTTTTCATTATTTTTATACCCCTTGTTTGTTTGCCTCTTGCTTTTTGCTTTCAGAGGCCTATGCTATTGCATTTTTTCCCATTCCTGAAACTGTCATATAAGGAAATAGATAATTTTGCTTTATATGTTGTTTTTTCTCTTACATTGTGCAAGATGTCCAAATCTGATCCTGCCTCAGAAGTTTCTGCTGGAACATTGCTGCCTGACATCGGTTCTACCAAAGCTAAGTGCATTTGTTGTAAAGTTGTAGAAATTATTCCACCGAATGTCATTTGTAATAGTTGTCATGATAAACTTTTACATGCAGATAGTGTTTCCATCAGTAATAGTACATTGCCAGTTGCAGTTCCTTCAACTTCTAATGTGCATGATATACCTGTAAATTTTAAAGAATTTGTTTCTGATTCTATTATGAAGGCTTTGTCTGCATTTCCACCTTCTAATAAATGTAAAAGGTCTTTTAAAACTTCTCATTTAGCTGATGAAATTTCAAATGACCAACAACATAATAATTCATCCTCTTCTGATGAGGATCTATCTGAGACAGAAGATCCTTCCTCAGACATTGACACTGACAAATCTACTTATTTATTTAAAATAGAATATATGCGTTCTTTATTAAAAGAAGTGTTAATTACTTTGGATATTGAGATAACCAGTCCTATTGACGTTCAGTCTAATAAACGTTTAAATGCTGTTTTTAAACCTCCTGTGGTTTCCCCAGGGGTTTTTCCCATTCCTGAGGCTATTTCTGATATGATTTCTAGGGAATGGAATAAGCCAGGTACTTCTTTTATTCCTTCTTCAAGGTTTAAAAAATTGTATCCTTTACCAGCAAAATCTATAGAGTTTTGGGAAAAAATCCCCAAAGTTGATGGGGCTATTTCTACTCTTGCTAAACGTACCACTATTCCTATGGAAGATAGCACTTCCTTTAAGGATCCTTTAGATAGGAAGCTTGAATCTTATCTAAGGAAGGCCTATTTATATTCAGGTCATCTTCTCAGACCTGCTATTTCTTTGGCTGATGTTGTGGCTGCATAAACTTTCTGGTTGGAAAATTTGGCGCAACACAAATTGGATTCTGACTTATTTAGCGTTGTTTGCTTACTGCAACATGCTAATCATTTTATTTGTGATGCCATTTTTGATATTATCAAAATTGATGTTAGATCCATGTCTTTAGCTGTTTTAGCTAGAAGAGCTTTGTGACTTAAATCTTGGAATGCTGATATGACATCTAAATCTAGATTACTATCTCTTTCTTTCCAAGGTAATAATTTATTTGGTTCTCAGTTGGATTCTATTATTTCAACTATCACTGGAGGAAAAGGAGTTTTTCTGCCTCAGGATAAAAAAACCTATGGGTAAATCTGAGGCTTCTAACTGTTTTCGCTCCTTAAGTCAGAATAAGGAACAAAAACTCAATCCTCCTCCCAAGGAATCTGCTTCTAATTGGAAGCCTTCCTCAAATTGGAATAAATCCAAGCCATTTAGGAAACCAAAGTCAGCCCCTAAGTCCGCATGAAGGTGTGGCCCTCATTCCAGCTCAGCTGGTAGGGGCAGATTAAGGTTTTTCAAGGATTTTTGGATAAAATCTGTCCAAAATCATTGGATTCAGAGCATTGTCTCTCAAGGGTATCGAATAGGATTCAAAGTAAGACCTCCTGTGAGAAGATTTTTCTCTCACATATCCCTGTAAATCCAGTAAAAGCTCAGGCTTTTCTGAAGTGTGTTTCAGACCTGGAGTCTTCAGGGGTAATCATGCCAGTTCCTCCTCAGGAACAAGGTTTGGGGTTTTATTCAAACCTATTCATTGTACCAAAGAAAGAAAATTTATTCAGACCAGTTCTGGATCTGAAAATTTTGAATCGTTATGTAAGAGTACCAACTTTCAAGATGGTGACTATAAGGACTATTCTGCCTTTTGTTCAGCAAGGACATTATATGTCCACAATAGACTTGCAGGATGCATACCTTCATATTCCGATTCATCCAGAACACTATCAGTTTCTGAAATTCTCTTTTCTAGACAAACATTACCAATTTGTTGCTCTTCCATTTGGCCTAGCAACAGCTCCAAGAATCTTTTCAAAGGTTCTGGGTGCCCTACTATCTGTAATCACAGAACAGGGTATTGCGGTGTTTCCTTATTTGGACGATATCTTGGTACTAGCTCAGTCTTTACATACTGCAGAATCTCACACAAATCAACTAGTGTTGTTTCTTCGGAAACATGATACTAAGAACTGGAAACTCTGTGACAATGTGTCACAGATAACCTATAGGAGGCGCTTACTTAACAGGTGGTGTGGGTGGCCTTAGTGTGAATATATAATAAACCCATATAAAATTAATAAAAGCAAAACTAAAATACAAAATTACTATAGAATTAATACATAAATTGTTGAAATCAAATATGAACTTAATTAAAAGAATTATTATGATATGTAAATACAAAAATGAAAATAAAAATGTATAAATGTAAAAATACACACGTTACACTGGAAGGTGTCCAATATAAACGGTGCAAATAAAAAGTCCCAAAATAAGTCCGTCTGAGAAAGGAGAAAGTGGAGAAGGCAGCTCTCGGTCTTCACTTCACAAGTGATGTAATTTTCTTATATGGACAACTGTAAAAAACAGAAACAGAGGCGCCACATGTGTAGATCAATAGATACCAAGACGTGAATCTGGACAAGACACAGGATACTCACAAACGTGGAGGCACTCTCTTGTGCCTGTTAGAGGCAGGCTGGTATTCTAAACAGCAAACCAGCTGGCTGTGTATACGAATCCCCGTTGTGATGTCCTGGAGAGGTGAATGTCCTGCAAGGCAGTCCTTGCCTGGATAGTAACAATATTTTATAAAAATGAGTGAGATATAATATATGTGTATCCATATCGTGTTGACGATATGTATAGTGAATGTCAGCGAGATTAAATTATTAAGAATATTATGTGATTGTTTAGTGCTGCTAACGAATGCCTATAAAACTAAGTGCATACGTGTTAGTATATATAAGATAAAATAGTAAAAAATAAAATCAGTGATGCAGGTGTTGATGTTTGTTAGAAGTGACATAAAATATAATATTGATTAGTTCATCAATAAAGATGGAGCTGATAGGGGAACATAGATGCAAATGGGGATAAAAATAGAGCCTCATAATTATGCTGCATATAATCACTAAATATAATATGATTACAGTGATCGTTCTGATATATGTTGTTGGTACTAGTATATATGCATTTGAAGTACTCACTATCATATATGATTAAGCAACAAGTGGGGGGTGAAAGTCCAGTGTACAAAATCACTATAACCATATATATATATATATATATATATATATATATATATATATATATATATATATATTTCTGTATGTTACTCTTCAACCACATTAAAATAAAATTACTGTAAATGATAAACCAAAAACATATGAAATCTATACTATTGATATTCATATTGTGATTTGTCTCAAGATTTACCAAACAATGACATATGTTATGTGAATACAGCTGAATCTATGACCTCGTTTAGGCTTATACTATTGATATTCATATTGCAATTCATCTCAAGATTTATAAAACAGTGACTTATGTTATGTGAATACCGCTGAATCTATAACCTCGTTTAAACCTGTGGGAAACAGGCTGTTGAATTTGAAAATCCAATAGAATTTCAAGATCACTTGTATATATAACACGAATCTTGAGGAATAAGTAGCACACCCTCATTTACAAATTCATCTAGTGAACAATAACTAATTACTGCAACAAGTGGGAGTGGGGGGAAAGGAAGGTTCTTATTGGTTTAAGCAAAGGAAGGAAGGGGAGTGTTCATTGTAAACATGTGGTTACTGAGGCCTATTTAAGGGTGATTAAGACATAGAGCATACAAGCCTGAGGAAACGGGGTTACCCCCGAGAAACGCGTCGCTTTACTTCTCTATATATCATAAGAGATTTGATTTTAACACACCAGCTGTAATGTGCTACATTACTGGCTATTTTATTCTGTACAATAAATGCTAGTTTTATGATTCACGAAGTCTGGTGTGTGCATCAATCTCTTCCAAGTAACCCAAAGGCTGTTTAGCCTTTCTCCCTTGTTCTAACCTTTAGGATACTATCCAGGCAAGGACTGCCTTGCAGGACATTCACCTCTCCAGGACATCACGACGGGGATTCGTATACACAGCCAGCTGGTTTGCTGTTTAGAATACCAGCCTGCCTCTAACAGGCACAAGAGAGTGCCTTCACGTTTGTGAGTATCCTGTGTCTTGTCCAGATTCACGTCTTGGTATCTATTGATCTACACATGTGGCGCCTCTGTTTCTGTTTTTTACAGTTGTCCATATAAGAAAATTCTTCGGAAACATGGTTGGAGGATCAATTTACCAAAAAGTTTCTTGATTCCTCAGACAAGGGTCACCTTTTTAGGCTTCCAGATAGATTCAGTGTCCATGACTCTGTCTCTAACAGAAAAGAGACCTTTAAAATTGGTTGCAGCATGCCGACATTTTCAGTCTCAGTCATTCCCTTCAGTGGCTATGTGCATGGAAGTTTTAGGTCTCATGACTGCAGCATCGGACGCGATCCCCTTTGCTCATTTTCACATGAGACCTCTACAGCTTTGCATGCTGAATCAATGGTGCAGGGATTATACAAAGATATCACAATTAATATCCTTGAATCCCAATGTACGACACTCTCTGGATTCCGCCCAAGAAGTATCTCGGATACTTGCTTGGGCGGAATCCAGCTCCTGTCTAATCTCTGCAGTGCATATCCCAGGTGTAGACAATTGGGAGGCGGATTATCTCAGCCGCCAGACTTTACATCCAGGGGAGTGGTCTCTCTATCCAGAGGTGTTTTCTCAGATTGTTCAGATGTGGGGTCTTCCAGAGATAGATTTCATAGCCTCTCATCTAAGCAAGAAACTTCCCAGATACCTGTCCAGGTCCAGGGATGTTCAGGCAGAAGCAGTGGATGCGCTGACACTTCCTTGCTGTTATCATCCTGCTTACATCTTCCCGCCTCTAGTTCTCCTTCCAAGAGTGATCTCCAAAATCATCATGGAACAGTCTTTTGTGTTGCTGGTGGCTCCAGCATGGCCTCACAGGTTTTGGTATGCGGATCTGGTTCGGATGTCCAGTTGCCCGCCTTGGCCACTTCCGTTACGGCCGGACCTACTATCTCAAGGTCCGTTTTTCCATCAGGATCTCAAATCATTAAATTTGAAGGTATGGAAATTGAACGCTTAGTTCTAAGTCATAGAGGTTTCTCTGACTCAGGCCTAGATTTGGAGTTCGGCGGTAAAAGGGCTGTTAACGCTCCGCGGGTTTTTTTCTGGCCGCACCATAAATTTAACTCTGGTATCGAGAGTTAAAACAAATGCTGCGTTAGGCTCCAAAAAAGGAGCGTAGAGCATATTTACTGCAAATGCAACTCTCGATACCAGAGTTGCTTACGGACGCGGCCGGCATCAAAAACGTGCTCGTGCACGATTCTCCCATAGGAAACAATGGGGCTGTTTGAGCTGAAAAAAAACCTAACACCTGCAAAAAAGCAGCGTTCAGCTCCTAACGCAGCCCCATTGTTTCCTATGGGGAAACACTTCCTACGTCTGCACCTAACACTCTAACATGTACCCCGAGTCTAAACACCCCTAACCTTACACTTATTAACCCCTAATCTGCCGCCCCCGCTATCGCTGACCCCTGCATTACACTTTTAACCCCTAATCTGCCGCTCCGTAAACCGCCGCCACCTACGTTATCCCTATGTACCCCTAATCTGCTGCCCTAACATCGCCGACCCCTATGTTATATTTATTAACCCCTAATCTGCCCCCCTCAACGTCGCCGACACCTGCCTACACTTATTAACCCCTAATCTGCCGAGCGGACCTGAGCGCTACTATAATAAAGTTATTAACCCCTAATCCGCCTCACTAACTCTATCATAAATAGTATTAACCCCTAATCTGCCCTCCCTAACATCGCCGACACCTACCTTCAATTATTAACCCCTAATCTGCCGACCGGAGCTCACCGCTATTCTAATAAATGTATTAACCCCTAAAGCTAAGTCTAACCCTAACACTAACACCCCCCTAAGTTAAATATAATTTTTATCTAACGAAATACATTAACTCTTATTAAATAAATGATTCCTATTTAAAGCTAAATACTTACCTGTAAAATAAATCCTAATATAGCTAAAATATAAATTATAATTATATTATAGCTATTTTAGGATTAATATTTATTTTACAGGCAACTTTGTAATTATTTTAACCAGGTACAATAGCTATTAAATAGTTAAGAACTATTTAATAGTTACCTAGTTAAAATAATAACAAATTTACCTGTAAAATAAATCCTAACCTAAGATATAATTAAACCTAACACTACCCTATCAATAAAATAATTAAATAAACTACCTACAATTACCTACAATTAACCTAACACTACACTATCAATAAATTAATTAAACACAATTGCTACAAATAAATAAAATTAAATAAACTATCTAAAGTACAAAAAATAAAAAAGAACTAAGTTACAGAAAATAATAAAATATTTACAAACATAAGAAAAATATTACAACAATTTTAAACTAATTACACCTACTCTAAGCCCCCTAATAAAATAACAAAGCCCCCCAAAATAAAAAATTCCCTACCCTATTCTAAAATACAAATATTACAAGCTCTTTTACCTTACCAGCCCTGAACAGGGCCCTTTGCGGGGCATGCCCCAAGAATTTCAGCTCTTTTGCCTGTAAAAAAAAACATACAATACCCCCCCCCAACATTACAACCCACCACCCACATACCCCTAATCTAACCCAAACCCCCCTTAAATAAACCTAACACTACCCCCCTGATGATCTTCCTACCTTGTCTTCACCATGCCAGGTTCACCGATCCGTCCTGGCTCCAAGATCTTCATCCAACCCAAGCGGGGGCTAGACATCCACTGAAGAAGTCCAGAAGAGGGTCCAAAGTCTTCCTCCTATCCGGCAAGAAGAGGACATCCGGACCGGCAAACATCTTCTCCAAGCGGCATCTTCTATCTTCTTCCATCCGATGACGACCGGCTCCATCTTGAAGACCTCCAGCGCGGATCCATCCTCTTCTTCCGACGACTAGACGACGAATGACGGTTCCTTTAAGGGACGTCATCCAAGATGGCGTCCCTCGAATTCCGATTGGCTGATAGGATTCTATCAGCCAATCGGAATTAAGGTAGGAATTTTCTGATTTGGCTGATGGAATCAGCCAATCAGAATATAGTTCAATCCGATTGGCTGATCCAATCAGCCAATCAGATTGAGCTCGCATTCTATTGGCTGTTCCGATCAGCCAATAGAATGCGAGCTCAATCTGATTGGCTGATTGGATCAGCCAATCGGATTGAACTATATTCTGATTGGCTGATTCCATCAGCCAATCAGAAAATTCCTACCTTAATTCCGATTGGCTGATAGAATCCTATCAGCCAATCGGAATTCGAGGGACGCCATCTTGGATGACGTCCCTTAAAGGAACCGTCATTCGTCGTCTAGTCGTCGGAAGAAGAGGATGGATCTGCGCTGGAGGTCTTCAAGATGGAGCCGGTCGTCATCGGATGGAAGAAGATAGAAGATGCCGCTTGGAGAAGATGTTTGCCGGTCCGGATGTCCTCTTCTTGCCGGATAGGAGGAAGACTTTGGACCCTCTTCTGGACTTCTTCAGTGGATGTCTAGCCCCCGCTTGGGTTGGATGAAGATCTTGGAGCCAGGACGGATCGGTGAACCTGGCATGGTGAAGACAAGGTAGGAAGATCATCAGGGGGGTAGTGTTAGGTTTATTTAAGGGGGGTTTGGGTTAGATTAGGGGTATGTGGGTGGTGGGTTGTAATGTTGGGGGGGGGGGTATTGTATGTTTTTTTTTACAGGCAAAAGAGCTGAAATTCTTGGGGCATGCCCCGCAAAGGGCCCTGTTCAGGGCTGGTAAGGTAAAAGAGCTTGTAATATTTGTATTTTAGAATAGGGTAGGGAATTTTTTATTTTGGGGGGCTTTATTATTTTATTAGGGGGCTTAGAGTAGGTGTAATTAGTTTAAAATTGTTGTAATATTTTTCTTATGTTTGTAAATATTTTATTATTTTCTGTAACTTAGTTCTTTTTTATTTTTTGTACTTTAGATAGTTTATTTAATTTTATTTATTTGTAGCAATTGTGTTTAATTAATTTATTGATAGTGTAGTGTTAGGTTAATTGTAGGTAATTGTAGGTAGTTTATTTAATTATTTTATTGATAGGGTAGTGTTAGGTTTAATTATATCTTAGGTTTGGATTTATTTTACAGGTAAATTTGTTATTATTTTAACTAGGTAACTATTAAATAGTTCTTAACTATTTAATAGCTATTGTACCTGGTTAAAATAATTACAAAGTTGCCTGTAAAATAAATATTAATCCTAAAATAGCTATAATATAATTATAATTTATATTTTAGCTATATTAGGATGTATTTTACAGGTAAGTATTTAGCTTTAAATAGGAATTATTTATTTAATAAGAGTTAATTTATTTCGTTAGATAAAAATTATATTTAACTTAGGGGGGTGTTAGGGTTAGACTTAGCTTTAGGGGTTAATACATTTATTAGAATAGCGGTGAGCTCCGGTCGGCAGATTAGGGGTTAATAATTGAAGGTAGGTGTCGGCGATGTTAGGGAGGGCAGATTAGGGGTTAATACTATTTATGATAGGGTTAGTGAGGCGGATTAGGGGTTAATAACTTTATTATAGTAGCGCTCAGGTCCGCTCGGCAGATTAGGGGTTAATAAGTGTAGGTAGGTGTCGGCGACGTTGAGGGGGGCAGATTAGGGGTTAATAAATATAACATAGGGGTCGGCGATGTTAGGGGTAGCAGATTAGGGGTACATAGGGATAACGTAGGTGGCGGCGATTTGCGGTCGGAAGATTAGGGGTTAATTATTTTAAGTAGCTTGCGGCGACGTTGTGGGGGGCAAGTTAGGGGTTAATAGATATAATACAGGGGTCGGCGGTGTTAGGGGCAGCAGATTAGGGGTACATAAGTATAACGTAGGTGGCGGTCGGCAGATTAGGGGTTAAAAATTTAAATAGAGTGGCGGCGATGTGGGGGGACCTCGGTTTAGGGGTACATAGGTAGTTTATGGGTGTTAGTGTACTTTAGGGTACAGTAGTTAAGAGCTTTATAAACCGGCGTTAGCCAGAAAGCTCTTAACTCCTGCTATTTTCAGGCGGCTGGAATCTTGTCGTTAGAGCTCTAACGCTCACTGCAGAAACGACTCTAAATACCGGCGTTAGGAAGATCCCATTGAAAAGATAGGCTACGCAAATGGCGTAGGGGGATCTGCGGTATGGAAAAGTCGCGGCTGTAAAGTGAGCGTTAGACCCTTTAATCACTGACTCCAAATACCAGCGGGCGGCCAAAACCAGCGTTAGGAGCCTCTAACGCTGGTTTTGACGGCTACCGCCGAACTCTAAATCTAGGCCTCAGTGATTAATACTATGTTACAAGCTCGTAAATCTGTCTCTAGAAAGATTTATTATAGAGTTTGGAAGACTTACATTTCATGGTGTTCTTCTCATAAATTCTCCTGGCATTCTTTTAGAATTCCTAGAATTTTACAGTTCCTTCAGGATGGTTTGGATAAGGGTTTGTCTGCAAGTTCCTTGAAAGGACAAATCTCTGCTCTTTCTGTTTTATTTTACAGAAAGATTGCTATACTTCCTGATATACACTGTTTTGTACAGGCTTTAATTCGTATTAAGCCTGTCATTAAGTCAATTTCTCCTCCTTGGAGTCTTAATTTGGTTCTGAAGGCTTTACAGGCTTCTCCATTTGAACCTATGCATTCTTTAGACATTAAACTACTTTCTTGGAAAGTGTTGTTTCTTTTGGCCATCTCTTCTGCTAGAAGAGTTTCTGAGTTATCTGCTCTTTCTTGTGAGTCTCCTTTTCTGATTTTTCATCAGGATAAGGCAGTTTTACGGACTTCTTTTCAATTTTTACCTAAGGTTGTGAATTCCAACAACATTAGTAGAGAAATTGTTGTCCCTTCCTTATGTACTAATCCTAAGAATTCTTTGGAGAGATCCTTACATTCTTTGGATGTGGTAAGAGCTTTGAAATATTATGTGGAAGCTACTAAAGATTTCGGGAAGACTTAGAGTCTATTTGTTTTATTTTCTGGTCCTAGGAAAGGGCAGAAGGCTTCTGCTATTTCCTTGGCTTCTTGGTTGAAACTTTTGATTCATCAAGCTTATTTGGAGTCGGGTCAGGCCCCGCCTCAGAGAATTACAGCTCATTCTACTAGATCAGTCTCCACTTTGTGGGCTTTTAAGAATGAAGCTTCAGTTGATCAGATTTGCAAAGCGGCAACTTGGTCCTCTTTGCATACATTTACTAAATTCTACCGTTTTGATGTATTTGCTTCTTCGGAAGCAGTTTTTGTTAGAAAAGTTCTTCAGGCAGCTGTTTCAGTTTGATTCTTTTGCTTTTGATTCAATTTTTTTTCTTTCAAAAATGAAAATAAACTTATTTTTTTGGGTTGTGGATTAATTTTTTCAGCGGAATATGGCTGTTTTTATTTTTATTCCCTCCCTCTCTAGTGACTCTTGAGTGGAAGACTCCACATCTTGGGTATTGATATCCCATATGTCACTAGCTCATGGACTCTTGCCAATTACATGAAAGAAAACATAATTTATGTAAGAACTTACCTGATAAATTCATTTCTTTCATATTGGCAAGAGTCCATGAGGCCCACCCTTTTTATGGTGGTTATGAGTTTTTGTATAAAGCACAATTATTTTCAAATTTCCTTTGTTAATGCTTTCTACTCCTTTCTTTATCACACCACTGCTTGGCTATTCGTTAAACTGAATTGTGGGTGTGGTGAGGGGTGTATTTATAGGCAATTTGAGGTTTGGGAAACTTTGCCCCTCCTGGTAGGATTGTATATCCCATATTTCACTAGCTCATGGACTCTTGCCAATATCAAAGAAATGAATTTATCAGGTAAGTTCTTACATAAATTATGTTTTTGCTAAATTTCGAGCTAAATTAATTAATATAATTGAGATGATGTTGGATGCCTTCTAAATTGAAGGTTTACTTATTAGAATTGCTAAGAGGGGGCAGAATGTTTGCAGATAACTTCTTGGAGAGGTCAGCACCCGTGGAATTCTGCTGCCTGTGTTCTACTGAATTTTGACTCTCAGCGCTCTTGTGATGACCTCCTTGCTTCCCAGTGTATACTATTAATGCCTTAGCCGAAACCCGAAGATAAGTAATACATTTATAGTTTAATCACTGCCTTGTGTTACTGTACTGTAATACATTAATAAGCTGATTACTACTGTGTATTATTGCAATACATTCATAATTAGCACTGTTATTTTTCTACTGTATTTTGTGTTAATTTTCCCTTTTTCAGTAATATAGTGACAACTAGCTTCCCTCCTCATCAGCACATAACAATAGGCAAACATTGTCAGTACAATGGGTTATACTGAAGAACTCAGGATGCCACCTTTGCCACAGGTAAGTTTGTGAAATTTCTGCCCTACTAGATCTGCTGTGGTCAACTGTGATATTATTATGAAGTTGAAGTGTCTAGGAGCAACAACAGCCCTGCCAAGAAGTGGTAGAGCACACAAATTTACAGAGTAAAACTGCTAAGTTCTTAAGTGCACACAAATTAACTTTTATCTGTTGCGTCACTCACCATAGAGTTCTAGACTGCCTCAGCACAATAACTGTGTTTTAGGAGATCCATGAAATGGATTTCCATGGCCGAGCAGCTTTATACAAATTTCACATCAAAATGCACTTGAGTGGTGTATAGCACACTGTGACTGGGCTAATCTTAATGCTACAGGATACAAAGACATTTTAGACAATTGGGGGTTTCCAACTTTGTGTCAACAGTTTAGAGAAGGCACTTCCCTGTCCCAGTATGACTGTGCTCCTGTGCAGGTCAATAAAGACATAGTTTGACGAGTGGAGTGTGGTGTAGAGGAACTTGAGTGGCCTGTACAGAGCCCTGACCTCAACACCCTTGAATATCTTTCAGATGAATTAGAACAGTGATTGTGAGACAGACTTTCTCGTCCAACATTAGTGCCTGACCTCACAAATGCTGGTTTGGATAAATGGGTACAAATTCCCATAGACAACATTTTGTGGAAAGCCTTCACAGAAGACTTGCAGCAGTTATAGTATTAAAGGTAGGTTGGCCACTCCATATTAATACTCATAGTTTTAGAACAGGATGTCCAACAAGCTCATATAGGTTTGATGGCCAAGTGTGCACATACGTTTGTCATATAGTGTATATCATTTTAATTTTGATTAGTATGCCCATTTAAATATTTGACCTCAGATTCTGAAGGTTTCTAATAAGGATAGACTGATAGATAGATATAAAGATATATAGAGATACAACTGTAGTTTGACCTCATGTATTCATGTACTGTATATGTATACTATTTCAAACATGTTGTTATATTAACTTGGAATAAAAAAGTAGAGTGAAAATGACAATTTTTAACATGTTAAAGCACAGTGATTTGTGGATGCTACCCTGTAAATAATGACTATTGATTTAAAATTAATTAGAAACCATTGAGACAGATGATTTACACACGGTGAACTATATTATAATTTGCCTTGGCATCATGAATGATAGTGTTTTAGAGTATTATTAAGATTAGATGTGAAGTATAAACAATAAAACAGTTGTGTTTAAGACCGCAAATAATTTATTTTACACAATGAAATAATTATATTTCCAGTTGAACAGTATGCTAAGGGATAAAATGCTAGCAAATATAGATTTGTTCTAAATGAAAACCTATCTTAAAATCTTATTCGTGATTGTTTTCATCAGAGATGCTGTGAGAGTATTTATGTCACAGAGCTGCACTATCCCTGTGTGACTGTGACTGCTCAGGTGTGACATTGCAGCAGGCTGTTGTACACTGGCACCCTCTGTGTGACTCACTGCATCAATCCTACATGTCAGTCTCTGGTTGCCAAGGCGATCTTGTCCTTTAGCTACGTGATGCTGATAAGACACGCCCCCGGTGACGTCACGAAATTGGTATCTCAGAGCCCACCCCGCCTGTCAGTCACAGGGTGGCAGGAGGAGGTGGAGGAGGGCTCGGGCTGGAGGGGAGGACAGGGGATAGCCGAGAGGGCAGCTCGCACCTGCACCCAGGGAGCTGTGGGGCCACCATGGCCAAACACCACAGGACCTGCAGGAGCCCGGCCAGCATCATCGAGGTGAAGAGCAAAGTAAGGAGACAAAACCTGTCATATTCAGAGCATGTGTCATCCTGCAACCACACTAAATAACAGTGACATGAGACACCTTCACATAGCATGTCCAGTGGCATCCAGTAGCCTCCGCTAACACAATGCGGATAATAACAGCCAGTGTGTCCCTGTTACACACATCTGAAGGACAAGTGGCTATACATAATAATGACTTGTGTCTCACACACAGCAATGGCCCAGTGCCATCAAATAGCAGAACAATTAGATGTGCCACTCTGTGCCCTCACTTAACCTTTTAGATGTGCCACTCTGTGCCCTCACTAAACCTTGCAATTAACCTGTCTAACTTTGTTCCCTAACACAGCACAATACACAGCGACACCCCAACAACATTGCTACTGTTACTGCAGCAGAGCATTGAGCATTTCCACCGTCTACTGCTCCCACCTCCAACTAAAACATTATCATATAAACAGTGCCATCATCCTGCCCACTGTCTGGCACCACTAACCTCTATTTACTCCAATAAAACACCCACTACATGGCACCATGCTAACTACTGTTTACAGTACTATCACTCTTACTCTAGTACCAATAACCTCTTGTTATTCTCGCATGACACTATTAGTAAATCTGACTCCTAGAATATCAACATAACACTAAATACATAAGCACCACAAACCTTTGTTTTAACCGTAATATTAGACTTACAGCCTGGCACCACCAACTTCTCTTTACATTAAGATCACACCTGTCAGGCACTACTAAGCCTATTTGCACCTTATATCAGAGTCATGCTCTGGCACTAATTAATTATAATTGAACTACTATTACACTCAAAATTGGCACCAACAATCTCTGTTTATGTAAATATCACACTCATGTTTATATCCAAACATTTACTGTTTGGCACTAATAATCTATTTGATTCAATATATTGACACTTTTATACCAGTATCATCTAATCTATACCTAATGCCCAGATGACTGTATGGCAACACTGGCTTTATTTACATCAATGTCACCTTTGCTGCTTTGGTATACTAGTCTCTGTTTACACTGATATTACATTGTCATAATTTGTCAATTTTATATTATTGGTGTTAAACTTATTATATGGCAACACTAACCTAGGTTTTTGTTGGAATATCAAAACACAAATCTGTTATAATGGATTACTATAATAATAGTAACTTTCATAATAGTAACCACTTGTTTTCACTAATAATGTCTGCCATTGTGGATGCAATGCCCACTGTCGGGCAGCACTCACCTTTTCACTATTATTACCTGCACTGCTTTGCATTACCTTGATATAAACCTGTTATCACACTCATTGCCACTATTTACACCAAAAGTATTGCCTTTTTGATCAGTAACTGTATTAGTTTCTAATTATAAACTAAAATTATTGGCATCACTAACCTGTATTTACACTAATATCACACTCAATGTGTGATTTAAGTAGCATTTTTTTTACAGCCAATCACATCAGGATGTATTCTGAATATTAATCAAAGCTGTGGATTCCTAAAATCTTTATAAAAATGCATGCTGCAACTTCAATATCTGTCAAGTCTTCTAACTTCTAACAAGGAAAAACAATATACTTATCTATGCTTTTAGACAGGGCAAATAGGAATTTCTAATATCTACAGTTTTATTGACTGATGTATAAAAGATTTGCAGTAGGCATGTGGGCTGGACAGGGGTGTTTGTTACACTGGAATGTTTTATGGCAACTTTCATTGTATTTATTTACTCCTTTAACTTCAGTGGGTCTTGACTATTTGTCTTGCTATTTTTATATTTATGGTGTAGTCTTGAATTAAAGGGACACTGAACCCAATTTTTTTTCTTTCATGATTCAGCTAGAGCATGCAGTTTTAAGCAACTTTCGAATTTACTCCTATTAGCAATTTATCTTCGTTCTGATGCTATCTTTATTTGAAAAAGAAGGCATCTAAGCTGTTTTATTGGTTCAGGCCTCTGGACAGCACTTTTTTATTGGTGGATTAATGTATTCACCAATCAGCAAGGACAACCCAGGTTGTTCACCAAAAATGGGCTGGCATCTAAACTTACATTCTTGCATTTCAAATAAAGATACCAAGAGAATAAAGAAAATTTGATAATAGGAGTACATTAGAAAGTTACTTAAAATTTCATGCTCTATCTGAATCATGAAAGAAAAATTTTGGGTTCAGCGTCCCTTTAAGACAAACCAAAAAAAAAGTCAGGACAGTCTACACCATAATTTTTATTGTTTGAAAAGATAGATAATCCCTTTATTACCAATTTCCTAGTTTTGCATAACCAACACAGTTATATAAATGCACTTTTTACCTCTGAGATTATCTTTTATCTAAGCCTCTGCAAACTGCCCCCTTATTTCAGTTCTTTTGACAGACTTGCATTTTAGCCAATCAGTGCTGGCTCATAGGAACTCCATGTGCGCGAGTACAGTGTTATCTATATTACACACATGAACTAATACTGTTATCTATATGACACACATGAACTAATACCCTCTAGTGGTGAAAAACTGTCAAAATGCCCTGAGAGAAGAGGCGGCCTTCAAGGGCTTAGAAATTACCATATGAACCTCCTATGTTTAGCTTTCAACTAAGAATACCAAGAGAACAAAGCAAAATTGGTGATAAAAGTAAATTAGAAAATTGTTTAAAATTACATGCCCTATCTGAATCATGAAAGTTTATTTTGGACTAGACTGTCCCTTTAAGACTACTTACTGCACAAATATCGATAGGTCTATTGTCATATCCCAAGTAATAAAGTCAGATAAAATACTTTTGTTACATAGGTAGGCCCAAAAGTTAACTTTTCAGGCTTAAAGATGTTATGTCTTTTTTTTCTTTCTATTAACGGGGCCTTAAAAATTCCACATGAAATCTGTTTAACACTTTTTGAGTTTATTAATAATGTTTCATTTTTCATGTCAACATTTGATGGCTCCAGAACAGTTTTTTTTTTTTTTTCACATGCTAAGTCCAAAAATTTGTGACTTTTTTTACTGTTAAATCAACCATGTCACATTTTTCTGTAACCAAATAACCGGTGGGGACATCAAAGCAGTTATATTCCACCTCCGTTATAATGAGCGCAAAACCGAAAAATGTTTTCTGTTAACAATAACACCCATCGGAGATAAAATTGCAAAATAAAACATTTTTTTTTTTTTTTTTTAAATCTCATTGATATATTCTTATTGCATATAGAATATGGTTTCAAAAGTAAAATATTGAAATGATCTGTGTCGGAATAAATTTACCTTCTGATTGTCAAAAAGGCTAACAAGATAATTCATAATAGTACATTTGACTCTTTCTTTTCTCTTTATCCAGTTTGATGCAGAGTTCCGCCGCTTTGGTCTAGCACCCTCTAATGTGAGAGACTTCCAGGAGTTTTATCGTCTGCTCCAGACTGTACATCGGATTCCTTGCATGGACCTCCTGCTTGGCTATACAGATATTCATGGGGATCTACTGCCAATTAATAATGATGAGAACTACTACAGGGCACTGAGCTCAGCCAACCCCCTATTAAGAGTAATAATCCAGCGTAAAGGTAATAAAGCTACAAGTCAATTAAGTCATTTTCAGAATTCTCTCTACATCTATGTTTATTTTTTACTTTTTTTTTATATACTATGTATTTGCAATGTTAAACAGACATTTAATACTAAAGGAAGTTTTGGTGACTAAAATAAACATCTGTGAAGTGTATAAGACTTTGCCAAACTGTCTTAACTTTTTTGGAGTTTGTGTTTGATATGTTCAGCTTTTGGGTTTTTAAATGATCTAAAGGGAAATGAAGCCCATTTTTTTCCTTCATGATTTAGATAGAGTATACAAGTTTACACATCATTCCAATTTGCTTCAATCTCTTGGTATCCTTTGTTAAAGGGGCAGCAATGCACTACTGGGAGCTAACTGAACCAATGATAAGATGCTTATATGTGCATCCACCAATCAGCAGTTAGCTTCCAGTAGTGTATTGCTGCTCTTTTAACAAAGGATACCAAGAGATCAAGTCTAATTAGATAATCAAACTAAAATGGGAAGTTGTTGAAAATTGCATTCTGTATCTGATTCATGAAAGTTTAATTTGACTTTATTGTTAGTGCTTCGGAATCTGTTGTCGCTCTACAAATAACTGCTAATAATAATAATTGTCCCTTTATATATAAACCTAAGGTATGGGGCTGCAAAGTTGTGTAACCAGTCATACTATGGTTGGCACAATTTAAATGGTTATTTGTTTAGTTACTACTTTTTACAGCCACTCAAATTGAAAAAGGGAGATATAATTTGCCTTGCATTAAATCAATGCTATTCTTATATAAGGAATGAAGGGTGGTACCAATATACATTTTTGTTAATGCAGATACTGTATAATATAGCCACAAAATCAAAGCATGCTTTTCCTCTATTTAATTTCAATATTAGGCAACATGATATTTGGCAAGTTATTTGTTCTGAGCTATGTGTTTCTATATTATATGCAGTGCTTAAAACATCTTGATCAGGGTCATATTTTTGTGTAGGTTTTGGATTTTGTTTCTGTAGTCATCTACTTTGCCTGATTGAAAATCTAGACAGGGTACAATCTGCCTAGTCAATAATCATTCATTATCCTTTGCTGGGTAAACACACTATTGTGTCAAGCTCTGTTTGAATTTATTACTTTATTAAGGAATGGGACTACTTTAATACGTCTCCTTTTCACTATATGGATTGTCATCAACATCTTGTAAGATTGTTTAAATAGGTTTTATCTATGCTGGGCCAGATTTACATGTTAAATTTCCAAAGGATACTCTGAGGTCCTCCTATATGACATAGGTGACTTCAGTGATGTAACCTATACCATAGACACTGATCACAAACATATCTCTGCTTAGAAAGAAGTTATGCACCCCCTGAAGCTGCATTTAACTTGCTTAATTGAGTCGCCTGGGTTACAACAAACAAAATGTGAGATAGCAGGGATCATATGACCAGAGAGGTAGGTGCCACACTAAAGCAAGGTGCTGATCTGTAGCCTCCTGGTGTGTCTAATAAAACATCCAACCCTATGACTATGTATAACTAAATGTAAGATATTCAGAAGTGTCTATACACACTCATATCTTGGCGCCATATTTTTTATTTTTAAGTCGTGTTCAGCGGACCTCAGATTCTTCAAAATATATTTTTTCCTGCAGTGCCCCCATGGTAGAGGACATTTTTTGTAAAAGATATATAAAAATAGAAAAATCTTTGAAGGGGGGGGGGGGCATATCCGAGCTGGAACCTGGAGAGTATGAAAATCCTTGCTCTTGAGGATCAGTAATTATCCGCCGATTATCGGATAATCTCTACAGCATCTTTGTCAGAATCTCTACTCCTGTTGTTCCCTTTTCTCAGTGGGAGTCCACTTGAGGCTTCTTTTGCTGTTTTTATGATTTAAGAGTATCGGATCAGAAGATTTAGGCCTAAAGCGGCAGCTTTGTATAAGGACTCCGCCCTTGCTACATCTGGACAGAAAAATACTAAATTTATTGAATCACAATACCCCTGCTTGAGATTGTTTTCACTTCATATAGTTTCCCAGTAATAGTGTTATTATCAATAACAATGCAGGAGAAAACCCCATTGAATAAACATGATGTGCTATTCCCCAGACTAGAAAATCTGCTACTTTCACTGTTCGAGAAATCCCTATCGGACCATGATCTAATACAATATGGGACTGAACACCTGGACTTGAATATATCCATAGATGTGGTTAACAACACTGAGCCTGAGATACCATCTCAGATACATGCCACATATGACTGTACAACAGAGATATTAAAGGGACATGAAACCCAAATTTTTTCTTTCGTGATTTAGAAAGAGCATGTAATTTTAAACAACTTTCTAATTTACTTATATTATCTCATTTGCTTCATTCTCTTGAAATCACTTGCTGAAAAGCATATCTAGATATGCTCAGTAGCTGCTGATTGGTTGCTGCACATAGAGGTCTTTTGTGATCGGCTCACACATGTGCATTGCTATTTCTTCAACAAAGGATATCTAAAGAATTGAGCAAATTAGATAATAAAAGTAAATTGGAAAGTTGTTTAAAATTACATGCCCTATCTGAATCATGAAAGTTTAATTTTGACTAGACTGCCCCTTTAAGTGCCAACATTAAGCAGCATATGCAGCAAATTCAGAAACCAAGCTTGTCATTACCTGATCCCCTAATTAGCTCGCCACTGACTGAGACCCTGTCTACTGATATGAGACATAACCTTTATGTTGTCCAGCCGATGCCAGGTTTAAGTGTTTGGGATTGACGCTAACGCCAGCGGATTGTGAACTGATGCAATAATATAAAATCTATGGCTTAACGAGGGACCCACCAAATAACTACAAGAAAATTTCCACAAAAAGGTTTTATTTTATCCTGGACTTACAGATCAGAGAGGTAGCCATGGCTGTCCCCGACTGCTATGTTTGATGATCTCTGTGAACAATGTATGGAGACTACAGTTCTGTTACCCAAATTCTTCTGTATAGAAGTTCCACATGGTAATATTGACTATGACTTATTTACATCATATATTGCCTTGATGGATAACATTGGACTTTGTGCATATACACTTGATATTGATCATTAAGGATTAATGGGAAATGACTTGTTATCTTCCATAGCTGACCTTCAATTGTGCTTAATGTTACAATTCATTTAAATATGTTTACTAAGTTTACTGAAATGATTGTTTATTCTTAAATACCTCATCCACTGAGTTATACATCACTCTCTAATTGATTGTATTATCTATATATTTATTATAAACAAAAATACATGAGGTATGGCGTTAATTAGCCTCTATAACAAATTCTAAGATGATTGCATTGGTAATAATAGGAACATATACCACATATAGTATGGGCATTTCAGTTTACCCCTTAAAGGGACATAATACTCATATGCTAAATCACTTGAAACTGATGCAGTATAACTGTAAAAAGCTGACAGGAAAATATCACCTGAGCATCTCTATGTAAAAAAGGAAGATATTTTACCTCACAATTTCCTCAGCTCAGCAGAGTAAGTTCTGTGTAAAAAGTTATACTCAGCTGCTCCCAGCTGCAGGTAAAAAAATTAAAAAAAATGAAGAAATGAACAGCAGCCAATCAGCATCAGCAGTGCTGAGGTCATGAACTCTTACTGTGATCTCATGAGATTTGACTTAACTCTCATGAGATTTCATAGTAAGCTTCCTTTACCTGATTGGTGAAATAATATGAGAGTGCACGATGCTGGTCCCTTCAGATGTCCAAGGACAAACACACTAAAATGCTGCTTAGAAATCCTTTACAATGGGAGGTGGCTACTGAGGAACTTTTGAGGTAAAATATCTTTCTTTTTTACATAGAGATGTTCAAGTGATATTTTCTAATCAGCTTTTTACAGCTATGCTGCATCACTTTCAAGTGTTTAAACATTTGGGTATTATGGCCCTTTAAGGCATTTTATATCTTACAAGGGTCAAAGTATTTATTATTATTATTCCCCTCCCCCTGTTTTTCCCCCTGTTTGGCCCCACTATTCATTAACCTAGTTTAGTATGTGTTAAGCAGCCAGCGACCGAGGCTGTGGACCTCATCTGAACTTAAATGGACATGAAACCGGACATTTTTCTTTCATGATTTAGATAGATCATACAGTTTTAAACAACATCACAATTTACTTCTATTATCTAATTTGCTTCATTTTTTAGATAAGATTTGTTGAAGAAATAGCAATGCACATGGGTGAGCCAGTCATGTGAGGCATCTACTGTATGTGCTGCCACCAATCAGCAGCTACTGAGCCTATTTAGATATGCTTTTCAACAAAGAATATCAAGAGAATGAAGAAAATTAGATATTCATAGTAAATTGGAAAGTCGTTTTTAAAATTGCACGTTCCTTCTAAATCATGAAAGACAATTTTTTGGGTTTCATGTCACTTTAAAGCGACATGAAACCCAAATTTTTTTCTTTCATGATTCAGATAGAGCATGCAATTTTAAATAACTTTCCAATTTATTTCCTTTTATCTCATTTGTTTCGTTCTCTTTGTATTCCTTGTTGAAAAGTTGAAAAGTATACCAAGGTAGATTCAGAAGCTGCTAACTGAAGGGTGCACATATATGCATCCTTGAAAAAGCCGCATGAAGCGGTGAAACGTGTGTCGGATGATATTAAGGAAGAAAGCCATCAGGAAGGGACTTACCGGTGTGCAAACAGGACGTGTAGAGTAACCAGAACTGTTTTGTTGTACAATCCTACTGTGGGTGGATTTCTGTATTCACGTTATCATTACAAGTACCCTGTATATTGGATGTATGTTCCCCTTTTTGAATTTAATTATTTTTAAATAAATGTTATAAGAAAATGATCTCGGGTTCCTGAGAGTGTCATATATAGAGCTGTTTCTTTGAGCTAGTGTAGCTCAGAAGAGCGTGAGTTCATTTGTATAGAAAATTGCCTGTTTTGCTACAGTGTTGCACCATGATCGCCTGTTTCCATTTCTTCTTTCGATGATTGAATATATAAGGACTTCCTGATTCAACCTATTTAAATGTTTGTGTTTGATCTATTATAATTATTAGTTATTTTCAAAATTGTATGCTCTATCTGAATCATGAAAGCAACATTTTGTGTTTCAGGTCCCTTTAATGCCTTGGGGTACACTTATTATTTAATTAGTGCTGGATACCTAGATTATCTCTTTACTATATCTCAGCCCCTCATTTTATAGTTGTTTTTATGTTTTTCCCTGCTATATGGATGTACTGCAATATCCTGTACACAGGAATTTCTCTCACCTAATAGCCATAGTTGGCACCATAGTCTGTATAATAGAACACAAGCTTAAAGGGACATGCAACCCATTTTTTTTCTTTCATGGTTCAGATAGAGCTTGTGATTTTAAACACCTTTCCACTTTATTTCTATTATCTAATTTATTTTGTTCTCTTGGTATCCTGCGTTGAAAAGTAAACCTAGGTATGCTCAGTAGCTGCTGATTGGTGGTTGCACTTATATGCTTCATGTTATTGGCTCACCCAGTGTGTTAACTAGCTCCCAGTAGTGCATTGCTGCTTCTTCAACAAAGAATACCAAGAGAATAAAGCAAATTAGATCATAGAAGTAAATTGGAAAGATGTTTAAAATTGCATGCTCTTTCTGATTCATGAAAGAAAAAAATTGCGTTTCAAGTCCCTTTAACTCTGAGTTTGGCACCCTGTGCTCACTTAAAGGGATATGAAACCCAAAAATACAATTTTTAAAAAGTTTCCAATTGACTTCTATTATCAAATTTGCTTTGTTCCCGTGTTATTCTTCTGTGTTGAAGAGATACCCAGGTAGGCATATGGAGCACTACATTGCAGGAAATAGTGCTGCCATTTAGTGCTTTTCCAAACATTCTTACAAAACTGCTGCCATATAGTGCTCCAGAAATAGGCCCGGCTCCTAAGCATATGCCCCTGCTTTTCAACAAAAGATGCCAAAAGAAAAATAATAGAAGTAAATTAGAAAATTGTTTAAAATCGCATGATCTTTCTAAATCATGAAAGAAAAAAATGTGGGTTTCATATCCCTTTAATGATATCATCTCAAAACACAGGGAAGATAAAATACCATTTCAGGATATTTTACAGCTACATTTCATATTAGTTTTGTAGAATGATAACAATATGTATGAAATATAAATGTAATATGCCAATATGAAAACAAATTACAGTTCTATATGGTTCCTCTTATGTAAAGCACACTTGCCCACGTTGGTGTTGCAAACACTCAGATGATATATTTTAATCTTGGAAAGGGGGCGACCTTGATTCTTGTGTTTACATTAGGTTTGCATGTTAGTAGAGTACAGTTCAGACACTATGTAGTGAGCATGTGGAGGGCAAGGGGCAGATTACTGATGTCACTTTCTTCTTGGATAATTTAATTCTGTCTTTGGCTTCTCACATGCTAATCCTTTACAATTGGAGATAAGTGGAGAGTGCAGATTGTGATACTAATAGAACCACATTGACTTAATAATGTAAGTCCTCATTAGGAAAGTGGAGAGTTCAATAACTTGGGATTTTAGCTCCCCTGAGATGTTATATAATTATAATTAACCAAACAGAAAGGAAAGGTTGCCAATTCTTAAAGCCATGTGAAGCTGTCCTTGGTCCTGAAATGTGTATGGCTGTATCAGAGCCTCATAAGGAGTAACTTTAAATTGTAGGTCCTTGCTAGGGCCACAAAAAGTACTAATAGCTTTGATATACAGTACAAACATTGACATACCTGTATAATATTGTAACATACACTGCACAGTGATACATACTATACAGAAGTATGTACATTTGTACCAAATACACTAATATATATATATATATATATATATATATATATATATATATATATATATATATATATATATATATATATATATATATATATATATATATATATATATATATATATAGAGGCAAATAAAGAAAAAGACAATCCGGGGTCAAGAAGTTAAAATCCAAAATTTATTGTAATCCACATGCGGATAAAAAAAACCATGGGGGTCAGAAAAAGTAGCGACACTCAGCACTTGTTGCTTCCAGCTGACATGTTTCGGTGTAATACCGTAATCATAGCTCAGTGAATCAAATATATATATATATATATATATACTCTAACACACACAAGTCCACACTGTATTCTTATATTTGCATGCTGAACAACAAACACACACACTCTTATAGACTAGTAAACTGACATATCAAGTGATAGTGGACTTTTGGGGCAAAATGCTGTTCAACATTAAAAGGTTTTAGTTGCATGTTTTGTGAGACTAGAAGTGAAATATAACTGAGAACCAAGACCGAGGGGTATATTTATCAATGTGCGAGCGGACATAATACGATGTAGCGAATCATGTCCGCTGCACATTGATAAATGCAGTCAGCATACGCTGTCAGCATTTATCATTGCACCAGCAGTTCTTGTGAACTGCTGGTGCAATGCTGCCCCCTGCAGATTCACGACCAATCGACCACTAGCAGGGGGTATTGTATTCGATCGGGTTGATTTCTGTCCACCGCCTCAGAGCAGGCGGACAAGTTATGGAGCAGTGGTCTTTAGACCGCTGCTTCATAACTTCTGTTTCCGGCGTGCCTGAAGGCTCCATAGCGAGCTTGATAAATATGCCCCCTAATCACAACCCAAATGCTCATGTGAAGTGAGTAATGTAATATGGAACCTTCCTAGGGTATTGTCTTTAGGAGAGCAGAAAAGTAACTTTCTTTGGGATTTGTTGTCTAAGCTAAACTAAAACAGCCTACTATCCTGTAGTGTAACTTAGTAACACAAATTTGCTGCCTCTTTTTATTTTATGCCTTTATCGTGATTTGATTTGGGGAGTGTTTAGCAATTTATTGTCGGGTAGCTAAAATAAAAAATAGTACTTTGTGCAAACAATTGTTTAGAAGTGCCATCGGGCAAACAAAAGAGAAACCATGGTAAGTTTAAACCATTTTTCAATCATGAAAATTGCATTTTTAAAGAATGTTGCGTGAAAATTAAGCATCCACTGCCTCCTTACTAGATCCTCTAAATCTCCTTGTGTTATGTGAACAGGTGCTTAAAATTTGGGCTGCTTTAATGTTCATTATTAATTTTACATCAGAATTGTTATTGTTTTAAAAGATAGATAATCCCTTTATTACCCATTCCTCAGTTTTGCAAAACCAACAGTTATATTCATATACTTTTTACCTCACACATAAACTAACACCCTCTAGTGGTGAAAAACTGTCAAAATTTATTCAGATAAGCGGCGGCCTTCAAGGTCTAAGACATTAGCATATGAATCTCCTAGGTTTAGCTTTTAACTAAGAATACCAAGGGAAGGGAACAAAGCAAAATTGGTGATAAAAGTAAATTGGAATGTTGTTTAAAAATTACATGCCCTATCTGAATAATGAAAGTTTATTTTGGACTAGCATACCTAATTTTGATCTATTCCAAATGGCTGAATTAATAAGATAACCAATATATTTCTTATCTTGCCTTTGCTAATTGTAAATTCTGAACTTATAAAATATACATGTGTTTGTATGCACGTGTATATGTAATATTGAATTATGTCTTTGGGTATTTATGTTCATATTAAGTTAAAGGGACATAAAAAAAAAACATTTGTTTTCATGATTCAGATAAAGCATGTGGTTTACTTCTATTATCTAATTTGATTTGTTTCTCTTTGTATCCTTTGTTGAAAAGGATTTCTAGGTAGGCTCAGGAGCTGCTGATTGGTGGCTGCACATATATGCCTCTTATCATTGGCTTTCAGCTAGCTCACTGAAGTGCATTACTATTTCTTCAATAAATAATACTAAATGAATTAAGTAAATTTAGTAATAGAGGTAAATTGTAAAGTTGTTTACAATTGTATTCTCTATATGAAGCACAAAAGATGTCCCTTTCAAGATATTTTTTCACAAGATTATATTAAGTCATAGAAGTCATGCCAGTACATAATTTATTTCTTGGAAAATATTGAAAAACTAGTAGCTTTCTCTCTCTCTCTCTCTCTCTCTCTCTCTCTCTCTCTCTCTCTCTCTCTCTCTCTCTTCTCTCTCTCTCTCTCTCTTTCTCTCCCTCTCTCTCTTTCTCTCCTCTCTCTTTCTCTCTCTCTCTTTCTCTCCTCTCTCTCTCTCTCTCTTTCTCTCCTCTCTCTCTCTCTCTCTCTCTTTCTCTCCTCTCTCTCTCTCTTTCTCTCCTCTCTCTCTCTTTCTCTCCTCTCTCTTTCTCTCTCTCTTTCTCTCCTCTCTCTCTCTCTTTCTCTTTCTCTCTCTCTTTCTCTTTCTCTCCTCTCTCTCTCTCTTTCTCTCCTCTCTCTCTTTCTCTCCTCTCTCTGTCTCTTTCTCTCCTCTCTCTCTCTTTCTCTCCTCTCTCTTTCTCTCCTCTCTCTCTTTCTCTTTCTCTCCTCTCTCTCTTTCTCTCCTCTCTCTCTCTCTTTCTCTCCCCTCTCTCTCTCTTTCTCTCCTCTCTCTCTCTCTTTCTCTCCTCTCTCTCTCTCTCTTTCTCTCCTCTCTCTTTCTCTCCTCTCTCTCTCATAATATATACAGTAACTATGAGCTGGATTTCATATTATACTATTAAAGGGATTATAATGTCAGCAGAGTATATATATATATATATATATATATAAAACATTTAATAAGTTACATTAAAAAGCATGACGTTTCGGAGGCATTCCGCCCCCTTTATCAAATGCACGATACAGCTTGAAAAATTACAAAAGCAGTATACCCCCTCAGTAACCCCATCACCTTAAATACATGTGTGTAGCTCCATTAGACGCCTAGCCGCAAATGCGGCCCGTGTGCAGTGCCGGGCGGAAGTGACGTCATCAGCGTGAATCACGCTCAGACGTCGGTTGCCTAGGGAATATACAGACGCAGTGTATCGGCCAATGACATGGCCCAAATATCTGATTATAAGCAAAACATAGCGATCAGTCTAGATACCGCAATTGATGTGTATATTCCAGGTGCCGCATAATGGTTGCTAACATTAAAAACATAAATTTAAATTTAAAATAGATCCAACGATCCAATTATACATATGGAGGACAAATATAAACAGTGCAGGGCATGATTAGTATAACGCTTAATTATGACATATACTTTGTGATCAAACATCAACTATATACCAGAAGTGGAAAGTTGCATATTTAATATATTTTGATATTATCCAATTCATGTATTAAATCACTTAACTAGTATATATCCACTGTAATCATGTATCCCAGAGTATGGCAGAAACCTAGATACCAGAGGACAAGAACCAGAGATTTGTAGGACATGAAATGGAGCATGTAACATGTCAGTTCAAAGCATCTAATGTGCGTAAGCGAGGTTAGAGTCATTAGGTCAATATAAAGAGTCCAGAGCCACATTGATAGAACATTTAGGATTCCATGTAGAATGGTGAAAAGTCTAGCATGGTGTTCAACCCCTTTGGTGTTAGGGTATCTAGCATGTATATCCACCTAGTCTCAAGTCTGAGCAGTCGATTGCCCCTATTGCCTCCCCTTGTTAATGGTGGCACATGGTCTATAAGCATAGTTCTAAGACTTGAGACACTATGCTTGCAACGGGCAAAGTGGCGCGCTACTGGTTGATCGGAGTCACCCTTATTAAGGGCGTCTCTAATCTCACAGCGGTGATTGGCCATACGTTCCCGGAATGTAGTGACCATCTTGCCTATGTAGACAAGGGAGCATGGGCAAATCAACATATAAATTACATAGGTGCTCATACATGAAAGTCTATAGTTGATTCTATATCGCTTGTTGGTATGTGGGTGTTGGAACGTTTCTCCTTTCAACATGCTGTCACAAGTCACACAGTCCCCACATTTAAAGCAACCCTTCTTGTTCGACTTCAACCAGGTGGTACACTCATAGCACTTCATGGGGTCAGTTTTTACTAGTAGGTCTCGCAAGTTTTTGATCTTGATGTAAAGAACATGGTCTCCAAACATTGGGACTTGATTAATACCGACCCCATGAAGTGCTATGAGGGTACCACCTGGTTGAAGTCGAACAAGAAGGGTTGCTTTAAATGTGGGGACTGTGTGACTTGTGACAGCATGTTGAAAGGAGAAACGTTCCAACACCCACATACCAACAAGCGATATAGAATCAACTATAGACTTTCATGTATGAGCACCTATGTAATTTATATGTTGATTTGCCCATGCTCCCTTGTCTACATAGGCAAGACGGTCACTACATTCCGGGAACATATGGCCAATCACCGCTGTGCGATTAGAGACGCCCTTAATAAGGGTGACTCCAATCAGCCAGTAGCGCGCCACTTTGCCCGTTGCAATCATAGTGTCTCAAGTCTTAGAACTATGCTTATAGACCATGTGCCACCATTAACAAGGGGAGGCAATAGGGGCAATCGACTGCTCAGACTTGAGACTGGGTGGATATACATGCTAGATACCCTAACACCAAAGGGGTTGAACACCATGCTAGACTTTTCACCATTCTACATGGAATCCTAAATGTTCTATCAATGTGGCTCTGGACTCTTTATATTGACCTAATGACTCTAACCTCGCTTACGCACAGTAGATGCTTTGAACTGACTTGTTACATGCTCCATTTCATGTCCTACAAATCTCTGGTTCTTGTCCTCTGGTATCTAGGTTTCTGCCATACTCTGGGATACATGATTACAGTGGATATATACTAGTTAAGTGATTTAATACATGAATTGGATAATATCAAAATATATTAAATATGCAACTTTCCACTTCTGGTATATAGTTGATGTTTGATCACAGAGTATATGTCATAATTAAGCGTTATACTAATCATGCCCTGCACTGTTTATATTTGTCCTCCATATGTCTCCGAAACGTCATGCTTTTTAATGTAACTTATTAAATGTTATGTTTTACCCAACCAGCGAGTGCTTTTTTTGTGCCTGATATTTTTGATATTTTCCAAAGTGCACCCTGGGAGCTGCTATTATTTATGGAGTGCCTTTTCTTCTGACCTCGGTTTATATATATATATATACAGTATATACCACTGCTTTTGTCATCACTATCCTCTTGCAATAGAACCAACTGGATGGCAAAAACAGTGCTAGTATGAATCGAATGGCTGCTTGGTGGTTACTTAGCAGATTGCTAAGCACTTTCAATTAATTAATCTGTAAAGGTGATTGATCTCATGGCCTCTTTTTGCAAACCAGACTCATTCAGAAATGTCCATAAGTCATGAACTGTTACAGCGTCCCTGTGCACTGCTTTGACAACACTACTATATATATATGTATATATATATATATATATATGTATATATATATATATATATATATATATGTATATATATATATATATATATATATATATATATATATATATATATATATATATATATGTGTGTGTGTGTGTGTGTGTGTGTGTATGACGGCCCAAGTCAGCTATACCAAAAACATAAATTATACTGATCAGTAGAACACCAGATTATTGTGTGATTTCCCTGTCTCCTATCAGTATTTATAATATGACTTCAAGTTAAATAAAAATATGTTTTTTGTTTTTTTAAAGTATATTCTGCCATGTTGTGTATGAGTTAGAGACATAAAAACTGTAAAAAGAAAAAAAATGCCAGCAGAAAGTATTAAGAAAATACCGTTCAAACTCAATAACTCATCTTCAAATCAAATATCCCTTTCAAACGTAAAATCTTATCAAACTTAATTAAACAGATTGTCTTTGGAATCCTCAAAGGATTGCTGTCAATATCAGCTCTTTATTGCATTTTCTTTTCACTATGCATTTGTTAATTATGCAATTCTACTGTATTTAAAGGGATAGGAAACCCACATTTTTTAAAAATCTTGGGGGTTTGAATTCCAATTCAAATCAGCCATTAGAAGAATTGTTCATTCTATCGGCTGATTTGAATTGGAATTAAATTGGAATTCAAAAATTCAAAAGTCAGCCAATAGAAATACAAGGGTACCCCTTGCATTCAATATTCAATGTGCTGCAGTGACAGCATAAAGAAGGATTGGGTGAAAGATCAGAAGAGGACCGCCCAAGAGGATCCAGGAGCGCCACCATGGACCCGCTGTTGCCTCCCAAAGGAGTTGGATCAAGATGGTGAGTCTAAACTTTTTTTGCAAAAGAGCTATAATCGTTTAAACTAGCACTGACTGGCAATTTTTAGATTAGGGTTTTTAAAAGAAAGAGATTTTTTATTTGTGAGGTTATTTAATTTTAGTATAGGTTTTTTAGGGGGGCTTTTTAGGGTACTTTAGTTGTAGGATAGTGTCTTAGATAAGGGGTCTTGGGGGGTTAACTGCTATGGGGTTAAGTAGTGTAGGGGCTATTGCTGTGGGGGTAATGGCGGTTTAGGGGTTAAGTAGTGTAGGGGTTATTGTGGTGGGGGTAATGACAGTTTAGGGGCTAATATGTTAGGAGCTAATATGTTAGGAGGATTATTGCTGTGTGGGTTGTGGCGGTTTTGGGGTTAATAGCGATAGGGGTGTATGGTGGATTGGGGTTAATAGAGTAGTGGGGTAGTTTGCAAAGGGGTTATGGCAGATTAGGAATTAATAGTGTAGTTGGGTTTAAAGAGTAGGGGGACATGTCAGTTTAGGGGTTATTAGAGTAAGAGGTTTTATTGTAATGGGGTTAGTGCTCAAGTATAAGTTGTTTTTTGTTGTTGTTTTTTTTATTAAATTTTTTTATTGAGGTTTCAATAAACATGACAATGAGATAATATGCAAGGTCACAATACACAGATGACCACATCACATTAATTTTACAAAGCTCTTATCAAACAGGACAAAGACAAATACAGAAATAGTAGAGTCCCATGAACATTTCTGATGCATAGAGCAAATAGAAATGACAGATTATTTGTATATTGTTAGGTCAATACAGCTAAAACAATTTCTGAAATAAATATAACTAGGTCAAATAAATATTGGTGACCCATAAAATTCAAACCTCTGGTAAAGTAACTTTGGTTCTTACACCTCCTTTGACAAACTAAAGTCACTCTTAGACTTTCAACCTTTATAAAGAAAACAAATTGACGGAGATGTATATTTGATACTATAGGGCCACTTTTGGACCCTCTAGCTAGCTTGGAGGGATTATATTGGATCGGTAAAAGAACATAACATATGAATCAAGAAACTGTGGGGTTTAGAGAAATACTAGACAGGCTATTATTAACTTACGTCTGACTTAGCATAAAGAAGTACAAACTCACAGACTGTTGCTCAGTGTTTTCCAATGAAACAGTGAAGATTAAACGCCCAAATAATACATAAGATCCGCTTTTGAACAACTAAGGATGGAAATTAACTAGTGAAGGGGAATTGGAAGTCTAAAAGCCCTCTGTAGGAAACAGAATGGAACAATTACCTGTAGTTTAAATCTCTAATGCATATAAGACTACTGAATAAGGAAGGGTTAACATCTGTTCAACATTAATGTTCAATGTTCCCCAGCGCCTCAGCCGCTGGCACTAGGGCCATCAAAAACAGAACTTGTGAGGTGCAGAAATATATTCAGTAATGTAACTAGAATACAGTCATACCTTATATAGCAATTTAGGAGTTATGCACTATTATCAGGGTGTATAATATGAAATAAGGGAAGAATCAACAAATACAAGAATGTAGCAAGGCCTTATCAGACAGCATGTCTTCATTCTTCAGAACAGACCCTTAGGAAATAAATCCCTTGAGACTTATAGAAGGTATATGTATACTGTATATATAGGTGGTATAACTGATGGGGACATAGGCAATCATGAGAGATATCATAATGAAAAACAAGACATAGGATGGTGCTATTTATGGCAAATAACCCTTAGTATCCCCAGAGACTCTAGCTCACTCACAGTATCTAACCTTTTGAGAAGCTATGATTAAAACAGGAGATAAAAAATGGGGCTTTTGCCGTAATAAAAAAACAAAAAAACAAAGAGAATGTTTGGCACTGTTTGTGGCAATTAACACGTAGTATCCCCAAAGACTCTAGCCCACTTCCACCTTCAGACCTTTTGAAAAGTTGTAGCAAGGAATAAATAATGGTTTGGGGCCTATTAGACCATTTATCAACTGTAGTCCAAACAAGTAAAGTTTAAGAAAACATAATATCCCTTTTTGTACAGAATATACTATAGGCAATTATACATACATTTAAATTATGTCCTGTACCATCTATATGAACATGCTTTTAGATATTAATTTTTATGTTTCAAATACAAAACCAAAGCTATATGTACGAATAGGGTGGTATATAAGTTATCAGAGTATAGTGTTGGTAGGCATTAGATGAGACTACATATTATCCAGCAGTAATATAATACAAATAACATTTCCCCGTATGTATTAGGCATCGTAATGGAACTATCGGCTGTTGTCTTGCTAGTCAGACTCAGAGGTAGTCATCTGAGTGGCCGAAATAGATAACCTGGTAGGGAGCATTTTGTAGGGCTAAAAATTAACCTACACCAGTTCTGTATTGTAAAGTTGCCTCAGCTTGGTACCGTCTTACTGCATGCACTCCCTCTTCAGGGCTAATCTCTCCTGCTATATTTGAATAGGTTCTGCTGCCAGCCACCTCACCAGCAATATCCAAAGTGGACAGTATGTAGGAATCTTTGTCCTCTTTTGTCAAATCAAGGGATTTGGGCGCGCCAGATCCGGCTTGGGCTTTGCTTCACCATTCTGAGATAGACAGATATTTTTGTAGCTCTGTTATTGCTGCGCTGAGATGAGGGGTATGAGAGACCAGCAATGCTGTAGCCTCTTCAGGATGTGTCTTCTCCTGGTTACTGCACACAACCAATGCATGCGATGCCATAATCAGTCCCCCACTTAGGCGATGTCTTATCTCAAGTTTTTCTCGATAGTCTTGCACTTTCGGTTTGCCCATGGCTTGAGCTCCGCCACTTGTGGGAACATAGTGCAGGATTGTGAAGAGGGGCTTCTCAGCAATGATCTGTGGTATCGACACACCTAGCCAGACTTTCTCACTGCCGCTTGCTGTGGACACTGTGTCGCTACTCAGAGATCTCCGCTGCGTTGGTCTGCTGGACAGCGTTATATGTAGATAGGTGTCTCCCAGATATGTCGAGGTTAGTGTCGTTAGGGTACTCATCGCATTGGAAGCGATCCCTACCACCAGGCCTGGTGAACCCCCAGGGTATCCACATGGAGCCATCACCATATTGGCAAATTGGGAAGTGTCTTCTTGATAATTCACCTGCTCTTCTGCAGTGTTCTCTAGTTCTGTAGACCGGCAAATATTATTGGGATTAGGTTTTTTATATGCCTGGTGAATGGCCTCAGTGATGCGTTCAAGTTGTCGCTGCAGCAGAGAGCTGAGGAAGAGGAGATCCTCCTGGATTTCCATCTGATTCGCGGTATTGTACACTTTAGTTGTGCTGTAGTTTTAGCCTCTCCTTTGTTTGCCACATTAGGGCATTGGCCACACAATAGGTGCGGCAGTGGTGAGGACAAATGAGGCTTCAAATATAGGGGAAGGCCTCAGAAGAAAAGGTCCGGTACTGAGGGTTAGGAAGCCGCACCACAAACCAAAACCCTAATTATTGGGTCAGAGTGCCTTCAGTCAGGTTTCTCCACTTTATTAAATAGCTTGTCGCCAATATTTCAGCTGAAATTGAGTAAGAAGTGGTGGATGTGCCAGGAGCTGAAAGCTCAGTGCAACCATTAAGATGGCCGCTGCCCGGAAGTCCCCAGTTGTTTTTTTTTACTTTGCTGCTCCATTGAAGTCAGTGGAGCTATTGTGATATCATGAACGTGATATCTTGTGGTTAATTTTTTCCGCACACTGGGTTTCTCACAACCACAAAATTTTTACTTCAACTTTTAATACCAGCGCGCAAAAAATTAACCTTTAGTGAAGTTAACGATCGAGTGGGAGGGCTAAATAGCGCTCCACTCGTAATCTAATTCTCTATATTTATATTCCCCTTTCTTGTAATTTGTCATACAAATTTATAATTTTCCCAAATACATTTGCAGACGACCCTCATCTGCCCATGTTTGCAAATGTTGCACATGAGATTACCTAATATGACAAGTGTGCATGCGATGTGGAGCATAATAAGATTATTTGAATATTAAAATTAATGGACGAGGGGGGGCAGAGCCAACAGCCAACATGGACGGACGCATAATACTTGGGCTTTGGCTGCTGAGACTACTTTTTGGGGCGAATTGACAATCTGCAGTGCTGGTTGAGTTGCAGATTCTGGACCCTATTGAAGCTGACTCAATACTGGCCCAATTCATTAAGGTTTCATGTTTGGGAGCCTCACAGCTGCCATATGGCTAGTATCTACTGCCGCTATCGAATTGATCTCGGAGGCAAATATACTCAGCATTGCAATCCCCTGTACCAAAGCGGTCGCATGTGTCTCTGCCAGGTTCCTGGGACATGTAAATTGAGCCATTTTAAGCTGACAGTTTTGCTTGAGACAGTGCAACCCAAAGAAGATGGCAGATATCGGTGGCTGGGAAAAAAGTCCTTCAACTACTTGAGACCTCCTTTCAGCAGGTAGAGTTACAATTTGCTGCAGCTCTAACGATACCAACACCTAGTCGATTATCACACGGCCAAGCCACCCAAGGGGAACATAGAATACCAGAAGCTACAATGGTCACAACTTCTGACACCCTTACAGGCGTGGTGGTGTGCTCGCCTCACGCTACAGAGGATTATCAAATGAAGATTACACGGATTTGGCCAAAAACTGAACGAGAGAGCCCCTTCCTGATGTCCAATCATGGGAAACTCCACTCACCTGGAGATGACAGTGGCTTTTAGGATGGGACACAGCCAACAGTTACAAGCCCGGAGCTCCTATGCTGTTGCACATCACTCCAATATGCGGCCACGTACCCTCCGAAGTCTAAGCCGTTACCTACTCTCGACTTAACCTCCGGTCGGATCCTGCAGTCAGCAATCCAGGGGTTGCTGACAGATAAGCCCAACGCTTCTGTCGATCCTACCCTTTAGTGCCTGATGAGGCCCTCAAGTGTTCAATCATGGAGGGTGAGTGGCTGGCCCCACGAACCTGTAGATAGTGAAGTCACCCACCGCTCTGGAGTGGGATAGCAGCAAGTTCCTCTCATACATTGCTACTGATGGATTAGAAAGGCCGGGACTCTCTCCTCGTACTAAAGTTTTATAATTACGTCTGGTTCAGTTTTCCCTAGTTTCCCATAATTCCTAGTTAAGCGTTTTAAGATTGAATCTTTACTATATACTATCAGACTTAGTATAAAAAGCAGTGATAGTTGTTAAAATCTACTGGCTCGTATACAAACACTTGAGAGGCAGTCATATCCGGTTTAATGTTTCCTAAAAAGAGGTTATTGGATCTGGGTTATTATATATCCCCTACTGTACTTCATAGTTCAACTGTTACCTAAATATGCCTACTCTGTACATATTATATGACTTTCAAGTTCAGTGTCCAAGATATAGTCTGCTATTTTACTCTGTTCATAGGCACGTGTGTATATATATATATATATATAGTCCTGGGTTACGCAATTGCTTATAATATGGTTTACTACTGTCATGCTTTCAATATTTGGGGACGATTGTTTGACTAATCTATATTGCGGAAGCTATAAGAAAATGGCTACAACCACAGCTCATTAGTAATCCTTTAATATATGCAGAAAGGTAGAAAAAGTGTTCCTATTTTGTCCCAAATACATAGATACCCAATTTCCTTACAAATTCTGGAGCAATATAGTATACTATTGAGAATTTTTTATTCTCTCTCTCTCTCTCTCTCTCTCTCTCTCTCTCTCTCTCTCTCTATCTCTCTCTCTATCTCTATCTCTCTCTCTCTCTCTCTCTCTCTCTCTCTCTCTATCTCTCTCTCTATCTCTCTCTCTCTCTATCTCTCTCTCTATCTCATCTCTCTATCTCATCTCTCTATCTCTCTATCTCATCTCTCTATCTCTCTCTCTACACAATGTCATGAATAGGATTGCACAATCATACTTTAAATAATGCCACGGTGCACTGCTAATACCATAACTATACTCTCCAAAAAGCAGGCAGCTCACTGGTCTTTGCAGTAAAACTAGAATTTATTACATCAGTTTAAAAAAACAAACGTTTCGGCACTGCATTGTGCCTTTGTCAATGTTACACAACAAAAAGTACAAGGACAGAGTGCACCCAAGCACCCAGGATCCTCTAGTTTTACTGCAAAGACCAGTGAGCTGCCTGCTTTTTGGAGAGTATATATATATATATATATATATATATATATATATATATATATATATATATATATACAAAGCTAGTATAAGCCTGCAGAGATCTTTTTAAAAGAATTAATTTGGGGTACACCAATATATGCTCCTATTAATGTCGGAATATGCTAAACAAGGTAGGAGCCGCAAATCCTTCCCCAGGCTTGATAGATAAGATTCTGCAATCTGTTTTATCCATATGATTCTCAAGTCTCTACTCACCATGAAATGGCTATAATTATATTATTACTATCTGGTATGGTTGCATTATAATTTTGCAAAGACCTTAACACGCCATCTGCGGCTGAGATGGCGTGTTTTTCTCTATTTCTACATTATAACCATAATAGTCACTTATAGCTTCTTATCAAGGCAAGCCATTATTTTTATTGCTGCTAGAGGAAGATTCAGGATCATTGGAGTCATATATTATCATACTAAAGTTTACATATACTAGGTAGGCGGCTCATATATCTGCTATATATAATATTAAACGTGCAATAGTTATGGTTATGCTATAATGTATATGACTACCTACTATGTACTATACGTGTTCAGTAAGATATTGGGAGAAGCAGACTTGTACAACTCTATTGGGCTATAAGTATCCTATTATATAAAAGGCCAAGTGTGTTTGTCCAAAGCTGTCATGCGCAGTAGAGACAGTACGAGGACAAATGCACCTGGCCTTACCTGACATGCTGTTGCGGCGAAAGTGGGCATGGCTGTCAGAAGCGTTGGGCGTGGCCGGGCGGGAGCATGGGCGTGGTGGGGCATGATCGGGCGCTGTCGTTGCTAGAAGAGAAATAGAAAGAGAAGGGGAGAGACAAAAAGATATAGGAAAGAGCTAAAGAGAGGGGAAAGTGCAGAAGAGAGGGGAAGAGCAAAATAGAGGGAAGAGAGAGAAAAAGAGAGGGGGGAGAGAGAGCAAAAGAGAGGGGAGAGAGAGAGAGAAAAAGAGAAGGGGAGAGAGAGAAAAAGAGAGGGGAGAGAGAGAAAAAGCGAGGGGGGAGAGAGAGCAAAAGCGAGGGGGGGGAGCAATAGAGAGGGGGAGAGAGCAAAAGAGAGGGATGGAGGGAGAGAGCAAAAGAGAGTGGGAGAGAGACAGAGCAAAAGAGAGTGGGAGAGAGACAGAGCAAAAGAGAGGGGGAGAGAGAGAGCAAAAGAGAGGAGGGAAAGAGAGAGCAAATTAGAGGGATGGAGAGAGAGCAAAAGAGAGGGATGGAGAGAGAGAGCAAAGAAAAGGAGAGAGAGAGAGACAGCAAAAGAAAGGGGGGAGAGAGAGAGCTCAAAAGAGAGGGGGAGAGAGCACAAAAGAGAGGGGGAGAGAGAGAGCGCAAAAGAGAGGGGGAGAGAGAGCGTGCAAAAGAGGGGGGGAGAGAGAGAGCGCAAAAGAGAGAGAACGCAAAAGAGATGGGGGGATAGAGAGAGCGTAAAAAAGGGGGAGAGAGAGAGTGCAAAAGAGAGCGGGAGAGAAAGCAAAAGAGAGGGAGAGAGAGGGTGCAAAAGAGAGGGAGGAGAGAGAGCGCAAAAGAGAGGGGGGGAGAGAGAGTGCAAAAGAGGGAGGAGAGAGAGCACGCAAAAGAGGGGGGAGAGAGAGAGCGCAAAAGAGAGAGAACACAAAAGAGAGGGGGGAGAGAGCGTAAAAGAGATGGGGGAGAGAGAGCGCAAAAGAGAAGGGGAGAGAGGGAGCAAAAGAGAGGGGGGAGAGAGCGCAAAAGAGAGGGGGGAGAGAGTGCAAAAGAGAGGGGAGAGCACAAAAGAGAGAGGGGGAGATAGAGAGCGTGCAAAAGAGGGGGGAGAGAGAGCACAAAAGAGAGAGGGAGAGAGAGCGCGCAAAAGAGAGGGGGAGATAGAGAGCGCGCAAAAGAGCGGGGAGAGAGAGCACAAAAGAGAGGGGGGAGAGAGAGAGCGTAAAAGAGAGGGGGGGAGAGAGAGCGTAAAAGAGAAGAGAGGGGGAGAGAAAGCAAAAGAGGGGGAGAGATGTCAGCACAGGCAGCTACGATACAAGGTACACAGGAAACCTTTCAGAAGGTTTGGTATTATTGGATTATGCATGATACACCCAAATCCAGAATAGAGGACATGTGATGAGGGGTTTTAATATATAGGCCCACTTACTTACAATTTAAAGGTCTCTGTGTGATCGTTCAGATACTAAATCAAACCCCAGAGAGTAATAGATGAGGTTCCGTATAAGTCCTTCCCCGCTTCCCTTTCCTACCCTCCCTCTCTTCATTTCTAACTATTCTCTTTCTTTTTCTTTATCTTGAACTTTGTTCACAATAAGATGCAGTTATAATCTAAACTTCTATAGCAAAAAGTTGAGTAACCTAATATATTAACTTGAGTTGTTTTAGTTTATTATTGATACTTAGGTTGCCGACAGAACTCTGTAAGTATTGACGGAGGAATGAACGTTTTGTTTTCGGAAAAAGTCTTAAGCTGTCAATGTCATTACCACACTGCATATTATTTTCAGATTTCTGATTTATGTTTTATATTGCTGTAATATAAAATTTCTTCAATAAAAATGTATATTAAAAAAAAAAAAAAAAAAGAGGGGGAGAGAGGGGAGAGAAAGAGCAAAAGAGAGGTGGAGTGTGAGAGAGCGCAAAAGAGAGGGGGAGAGAGAGCGAAAGAGAGGGGGGAGAGAGAGCAAAAGAGAGGTGGAACGAGAGAGAGTGCAAAAGAGAGGGGGAGAGAGAGAGAGCAAGGGGTGGGACCGCTGTACTGCAAAAAATGGCCCGTGTGAACGGGCTTTAGGACTAGTGTATATATATATATATATATATATATATATATATATATATATATATATATATATATATTACAAACTTATAATTCTATAGAGTTTACAGCTCAGCTCCATATTACATGGTGATTTGGGCAGGTCTTAAGTAGTAGACCATGGAAAGTGAAGTAAAAAAACATGTGTTCTCATGGGGTTTGCTAGCTATAAGTTGAAGTTTTTATGTTTCAAAACCCAACTTGGTTACTATACCTTTGCAAATTTAATCCTATTTCAAGAGGCAAAAAATATATTACTAAGAGATATTCCGGATAGGCGCTAAGTATGAAAGGCCATATTGCTTTGCTGGTTAATACTATGTGGTTTAATTTTTCCCAGCTTATTCCAATAAGAACCTTGTCCCTTACAGACTTAGATAATGGCTGATAGATAATAATTTAGGAATTTTTTGTTATAAGAGTATATCTTTAAATTTCGCCCTGAGACCATCATTTCCATAATAGTGACTCCGCCCTCCCCCTAGATTTTGTTTACCGGTTAAACAAAGGAACGTAGATTCCACAGAACATTACCCCAATACTGTTTATATATCTATATCAATATTGCGGCCATTAATAACCCCTTCCCTATTTTATCTACTACTTCCTCTATTGTGATGCATCTGAGTGACTAGGCCCATAGTGGACCATATTTGACCTAAGGGGAATAGATAGTAGAGAATATAAATATTAACGAGGGCTCACTTTTATAATTCAATTTACATTGTAGACTGTTAGTGCATGCAAAGCTACTGATACGTGTTTATTATTTATTTATTTTTGCTATGATTTGCTTACAAGCCGGAGATATGTTAATCTCGAGTGGCCATGATATTTGATGTTAGGTTAAATGTTCTCACAGTTAACACGAGGACTACTGTTTAATATGCTCTTATTTTTGTTTATTATGGTATTCTACTGTAACATGTCCCTTGAGAATAATGGAAATTGAATTTTCAATGTATGATATGTATTTTGAAAACCTCAATAAAAACTTTATATAAAAAGAAAATAAGAAAAAAAATAAAAATTAATGTACGAAGCTGCCTCGCCTTGAGATTTGGAGAGGTAGCTTAACTCTACCTGATTTTGTGGGCGATCGGTAATGCTAGTTTCAAGAGATTTTAAAAGTTAAATAAAAGATATGTAGAAGCTTTGTTTTGAATAAGACAAAAAAATACTAGTATTTGATTCCATATATATTAATAATTATAATTATGAGAAACGATTTTTAACCCTTTAATGCTCCTTTAAGTAATTGTTTTGCACACATGCATTAGAGGGCTAGATTACAATTGGAGTGCTAATATATTGTGCCCGTAAAAGGGCAAATTCGCCCGTTTACGGACATGTGATAAACCACCAGCCATTACAAGTGGCTTGTTATTTCTACCACAAACTCGCATTATGAAAGGCACTGAAAAGTGCCTTTACATAGCGACCTATGGGGAACTGTGTTTTCTCTGTAAATATATATGTGTGTGCTTATATACATATATATGTTAATATGTGTCTGGACAGGAGATCAGGACCAAATACACTTGTTTATGGAATGGCTTAACAATAATGATACAGGACTCAAATTCACATATGAATACCAGAAGGAAGTAGTACATTTTCTGGATGTCACATTGATAGAAAATGTTAGAAGCAATGTTGAGTCCAAACTGTATCATAAGCCAATCTCAGGAAAAAATCATTTTAAACACAAAAAGTTGCCATCCAAAGCATGTCCCTTATCTAATAGCTAAGGGACAGTTCATTAGGACCAGACGAAACTGCTCTGATGATGTAGACTTTAACCCCTTAATGACCACAATGTACCCTGTATGTCACTGGTCGTTAAGGGTTTTTTCAGGACATAATAGCACAAGTCTAGCAAAAACACACTATTAATGCCCTCCCTCCAGCAGGCTTTGTGGAATAGAGCAGTCTCAACGCTGGTGGCAAGACCGCACTATAAAACAATCAAGTCCCAAAAAAAGGCCAGCGACATACAGGGTACGTCGCTGGTCCTTAAGGGGTTAAAAGAGAGGCACTACAATTGGAATATTGTTTAAGACAGGGAGGGTATTCAGCTCATGATGTAGGTAGAGCCAAAACTGAAATTATTAACAAACACAAGGAAAACACATAAGAAAAGGTAGTAATTTTGAGGGAGTCGCCTTTGTAACAAATTTTAGTGTTCAATACATGGATATTTGTAAATTCATCAGAAAACATCTTCCTGTACTTACAGCAGACAATAAACTTATATCTGTATTTAACAAGGGTTTGAGGTGCTCATATAGACGTTGCAAAACTATCGGCAATATGGTGTCTCCATCACAACTACCCTCACCAGCAACCAATACATAAACTGTATTTCCACTTATGTGATTTATCTAATATGCTGTGAACAATGAAAAGAACCAGTATATAGGGCTTACCACTAGAATCAGAATCACTTATAAATATTTCACTTAGATAAGTTACACATATAATGGTAGCATAAATCCTAGCTTAATTTATAAGCGCCAGTGGAAATCCAAACTCTTACAATTCTTACCACTAGAAATAGCAACTCAAGAAGAAGGGAACACTTTTCCACTATAGGTGCTGGTAAAACATCTACTAGTCCAAAATTTTGCAAGATACCACAATTGGTCCCTGAAATGTCTCAGGTGGTTTGCAATAGAGAAAGTCGATGTGCCCAAGAGAGGTGGAGATTGATACAAATTGCAGTGATAAACTATTGGGAGTAATTGTTCCACAATACAGACCTTGATGTATATGAAGAGTGTTTTATCAGGCTATGGTCAGATTTAGTACTCTATGCACATATACATGTCTATATATGGATATTGATGTGTCAATGAGGGCTCTTTGCCAAAATGTTTATTGACCTGTGTATATATTTGTAAATATTTAACATATTATAAATAGCGTATGAAGTTAAGAAATTAGGTTATACAATACAAACACAGATACTTAGTGCTATCACATATACAGCCTATTTATATGTGTATATATATCTTTAGATCTTACTGAAATAATTGTTTTGAATAAATACATTAAAGAACATTTAGATATTGGGCTAAAGCCACTATCTTGTAATATTCCAAATATGGATTATGTTTGAGAAGGAGATTAGATAATGAATTGCTTACATATAATCCTTTAATGCATTAGTATAGATATACACAGGCTTGTAGCTTTAAACAGGAGGGAGTGTGTTCTTTATTTTAATTGTTTAGCCAATAGGATATTATTAAGTGGTATTTAAATGTGAATGGTATAGTGGAACATCAGGCTATGATTACGGATTACTGCCGAAACGCGTAAGCCTGTTCTCACTACACCACCTACTCCTGTATTTGTTACCTTCCATATGGATTTTTAATTCAGATTTAATAAAGTTACCGTTTTAATGAAGGATGGAGTGCTTCTCTTGTTTGTGAATCCTTATATACACATATAAACACATAAATATATATGTATATTCATATACATATATATTTGAAATTTGATGCCCATCACTGTGCGACTTACCCCCTTCGCTGTGCTTAGGTTTTGTGCTGTGCATGATGGCATCAGAACGACGCTCCCATTGGAGATTATGGAAGCGCCCTCTCATGCGCAAAGCTTCCATGCAATGCGAATGCAAAGTCACGTTCGCATAGCGGGTCACCGCCATTTTGCGATCCACTCAAAATCTGGCCCTGAGTGTATACAAACAATCAGTCTGAACACTGCTGCACGTAGCCCGGGCTGATTTTACATCTTGCTGTAATTCCATAAGAACAAGTAACTACTATGTTTTGCATATACATTAATAGCTATGGTGAGACAATTCATTGTGGCATTTACATGACTATCAGAATGTTAACTAGAGCCAGCAAACATTTTTATTTGATGCAATATTCTCAACATGGGTGTTGGTTGTCCTGGGATATCATAGACCTAATCAAATATTATCATGTATAAATGGGGATGGGAAGTATTCCAAACTGCAAATGTATCTTTATTTAAGAAATAACTATTATTGATTTTTTTTTATTGATGCTTATTTTGCACAGTACCTATAGATTTACATTTTAGTAAACATATTATACTGTTAATATATATTTGATTATATTAATGGTATCCTTGGCATGACACAAGCACATCAATATAAATTAGTGGTATCACGTTCTAATGCAAAAGGTGTCCTATGGTGAAAGCAAGAAAAGTTGTATGTTACTGTCTAAGTAGAATATGTTATCCAGGAGAAAAAGGAGAAAAACAATAATTCCAGAAAATAATAGCACTTTCAAAAACTTAGCTATAGGTATATTAAGAGGTGTGGGTTGTAATTTTAGCTTGACAAAGGTGCATGTTCCCCAAAATGTTGCTACTTGTCAAATAAAGTATTTTTCACTTTCCACATGAGAGTGCACTTTTCATTCTTGTTTTGGATAAAGGAAATTCATAATCATAAAGGATTAAAGACAAATTAGAAAATAAAGGTTAACCAACTACAAAACATTTCCTCCATCATTTTAGTGTTAGCCAAATTGGTTAATTTAATATAAAGCTCGGCATGTGCTTTTTCATGAAACAATAAAATAACCAACTTTGCCCTTCACTTTGCTTCTAGCAGGGACTGTACAATTAAAGTGACAGTAAATACTTTGAGATTATAATATAAAATGTTTTATTATACATAGTAAAACAACTTTGCAATATAGTTTCATGATATGTTTTGCCCCCTTTTCCTGTAATTTAAAGGGAAACTCAAGTCAAAATTAATCTTTCATGATTCAGATAGAAGATGCAATTTTAAACAACTTTCCAATTCACTTCATTTAACAAAATGTGCACAGTATTTTTATAGTTATACTTTTTGAGTCATCAGCACCTACTGAGCATGTGCAAGAATTCACAGAATATACGTATATACGTTTGTGATTGGATGATGGCTGTCTCATGATACAGGGGGAGTGGAAATAGACATAACTGAAATTTGTCAGAAAACAATCTACTACTCATTTGAAGTTTCGGCTAAGGGGCCAATTTATCATGTCCCGAATGGAGTCAAATACCCCTGTTTCTGTGCGAGCCTTCAGGAGTTAAGAAGCATTGGTCTTAAGACCGCTGCTCCTTAACTCGTACGCAGCTTTTGAGTCGGCGGACAGCAATCCACCCGATCGCATACGATAGGGTTGATTGAAACCCCCTGCTAGCAGCTGCGAATCTGCAGGGGGCGGCATTGAACAAGCAGTTCACCAGAACTGCTTGTGCAATGATAAATGCCAACAGCATATGCTGTCGGCATTTATAGATGTCTGGCGGATATGATCGCTACAGCATATCATGTCTGCCAGACAAATCGGCCCCTAAGTGCTATTGCATTCTTTTTTTTTTTTTTTTAAATAGTTTTTTATTGAGGTTTTTAGACAAATACGGTAGTAAAAAGGTAATTTGTAGTGATGACAAAACAATAAAAAAAAATCACATTCATTAATGGACTTTACACTTCAATGTCATGTATCCTAAAGCAATAAACATTATATTGGGAAGCGAATGAATACATCGAGTAAATGAATAATATAAATTGAAACCTCTTTTATTTTTTAACATTTGAGATCCTCATATGACATAACGGGCCGCTCTTGGACCCATGACCACATAAATAAATAAGAGAGGAACTAGAGTGATATATACGGCCACTTTTGGACCATGATATACTAATGAGAACATAGGATTAGTGTGACAAACTGACTATAGTTATACTATAGAAGAGCTAACATAGAACATAAAAGTAAAAGAGCTATGCTACTGTAATGAAGGCAAAAAGTAACATCTAATTTGTAATAATGTAGGCTACATCTACTATAGTTTAGTTTATACCGGTGAACTGGTTCACATCATTGAAACTGAAATCCTAAGTCACGGATGCAACTAGGTGGCATAACATTGTTTAGGGGTAGAGTTATAAGATAAATGAGGCTCTCTGTTAGGGAAGGAGGTTGTTTTAGAGTATGGCTTAAAGGAGCTCTATTGTCTCCACAATATTGCGAGATATAGTATTATGCATAAGGAATCCTCTCAAATATCAGAATGACTCAGCTCCATGTTTAAAAGATCATAGGCTAGTGATAGGTACCTTACCCAGAGGTACTGCATGACTCCAAGTTATCTGCTTGCTAGGGTTCAGCTGGTACTCCTATTGATTGCTAATAGGGTCTTTATCTATTTCCCACCTAAGAAGAACTAATCCGATGTTATCCGTATATACCCTAATCTGAAGGAATTCAAATATTTAGTTTGCCCCACAGCCTCGGCCGCAGACAGCGGGGAGACCTTTAATATAGTTTCAGGGGTGCTTAAAGTGAATGTCAAGTTTTCAACTCCTGAAGCCTCCTAACACTACTTTAGCACTTCGCTATTCAAACCGCTAACTTTTTAAAATAAATAAATAAACCATTTTTATTATAGTTTAAAAAATAACTTAGCTCCGGTTTGAGATGGAACTCCTCCCATCCGGCACTTCCTTGAAAGCGTGCACCCGTGGAGCTCTTACTATGCGCCCTTACTATGCGCATGCGTTCAAAACCGATGTACACAGTCTGCGCATGCGTTAAAAGCTTCAGCCAATAAGACCATTGCTAATTTCCAGCCAATCAGCGAAAGCCACCTGGTGGGCTACATTACCGCTATATTACCCAAGTGAACGCTGCATTTCTGTATATCCCCCATGACAGGGAGCCTATTGTGTAAGATTCCCAGGCACAGTTACACCGGCAGGCAGAGCTGACAGTATACTCTACACAGGGAGTCTATGTTGTATCGATAGAGCATGCGTGTCTCGTGGACGCACATTGCTTCCGAAAAGGAGATTCTCATGTAACGCATGCGCAGAAGAAGTGCATGACGTTGGAAAAAAGGGGCTGGACGCCACAGGGTGTAAAACACTATTGGAAATCCTTGATGTCAATCAACCACAAAAAGAGGAACTAAAAGGGCGGGTGGAGGAAGCGCGATTGAAAAAACAATAGTATAAGGTATTTTTCAACTTTCAATTTTAAGACCTGCAAAAACGATGAATGAAAGTCCCCCTAAATTGTTTTGATTTAACATATGGCGTAAACGGGTATGGTTGAGTTGACATTCGCTTTAAGAACTATAGGTACTTTAGACTAAAGAGAATGTGTAGAAGCAAAAAGTTCTTCCCTGTCACTCCTCAGCCATCACAAAATTAGTACCATATAGAACTATATAGGAGTAGGTCAAAAGGTAAAATGAAAAAACCCCAGTATGAATCAAGTAGGAGTTATGTTTTGCTTATATTGCGCTCAATGCAAACTGAATATGTGTCAGCAAATTGCTTTTTACCATTAGAAAGTGAACCCAGTTAAATATCCAACCTTATGCGACCTAAGTTTGGGCACATGAATTTAACAAAATAAGTAGTGAAATACATTTAAATAGCATTACAAGTTAGTCTAGGTATTATAAAAAACTTAACAATCAGCATGCATAATGTGGTAAGATATATAGGGAGGGTTTTGCAACTATATCTAACCCCAGGGTGTCAACATAAAATAATCTAAAGTAATAGGGCACCTTATGCAGTAACAAGAAAAGGGATCATATTAACGAAAACGTCTCTGGTAGAGCAGACTAACTTTAGTGGTGTAAAAATTATTTAGAAGGCAATGCACCTAAGCTAGAACAGGGGAGTTGGAAGTGACAGGGCTTCTTGTTCATAAACTAGTATAAAGTCCACAGCTATGAAAACTTCCATATGTAAGAAGATAAAGATTAAGGGGGGTAGTTATCAAGCCGTCAACCTCAAATACGCTGGAATTCCGCAGCGTATTTGTGGCGAGGCTGATTCGCCTTAGTTATCAAAGGCTAGAGACCGGCAAAAGTAGAATTTTGTGACGTAAGCTTCGATCCGCCGGACTCAGTCCGACACAGATCGATTCTTACGTCACTCCAGATGTTCCGCACACAAGTGCGGCACAATCTGACTACTTTTGCTAGTTATTAAAAAACTAGCAGGTACGCTCGGCACTTTTCCGGCCCAGCGTACCTGGTTTTCAAACCGCCGCCCTGGAGGCGGCGGATCCCATAGGAATCAATGGGAGTCTGACCATAGCGAAAGTTCATGTTCGCTGCTGCCAGACATCCCATTGATTCCTATGGGAAATGTCTGCACCTAACACCCTAACATGTACCCCGAGTCTAAACACCCCTAATCTGCCCCCCCTACACTGCCGCAACTAAATAAATTTATTACCCCCCTAAACCGCCGCTCCCGGAGCCCACCGCAAGCTACTCTATACATAACCCCTAAACCGCCGCTCCCTGACCCCGCCGCAACTATAATAAATGTATTAACCCCTAAACTGCCGCTCCCGGAGCCCACTGCAAGCTACTCTATACATATTAACCCCTAAACCGCCGCTCCCTGACCCCGCCGCAACTATAATAAATGTATTAACCCCTAAACCGCCGCTCCCGGACACCGCCGCAACCTACATTATACCTAGTAACCCCTATCCTGCCCCCCCCTCCTATACCGCTGCCCTCTATAATAAAGTTATTAACCCCTATCCTGCTGATCCCGCACCTCGCCGCAAGTAAATAAATAGTTTAACCCCTAAACCGCCGCTCCCGGACCCTGCCGCAACCTATATTAAATTTATTAACCCTTAATTACACTACACTATACTTTAATAAATTATTCCTATTTAAACTAAATACTTACCTGTAAAATAAACCCTAAGATAGCTACAATATAATTAATAATTACATTGTAGCTATTTTAGGATTTATATTTATTTTACAGGTAACTTTGTATTTATTTTAGCTAGTTAGAATAGTTATTAAATAGTTATTAACTATTTAATAACTACCTAGCTAAAAGAAATACAAAATTACCTGTAAAATAAATCCTAACCTAAGTTACAATTAAACCTAACACTACACTATCATTAAATAAATTAAATATATTAAATACAAATAACTACAATTAAATACAATTACATAAACTAACTAAAGTACAAAAAATAAAAAAAGCTAAGTTACAAAAAATAAAAAAATAGGTTACAAACATTTAAAAAATATTACAACAATTTTAAGCTAATTACACCTAATCTAAGCCCCCTAATAAAATAACAAAAACCCCCAAAATAAAAAAATGCCCTACCCTATTCTACATTAAAAAAGTTCAAAGCTCTTTTACCTTACCAGCCCTTAAAAGGGCCTTTTGTGGGGCATGCCCCAAAGAAAACTGCTCTTTTGCCTGTAAAAGAAAAATACAACCCCCCCCCAACATTAAAACCCACCACCCACATACCCCTAGTCTAACCCAAACCCCCCTTAAAATAACCTAACACTAATCCCCTGAAGATCATCCTACCTTGAGTCGTCTTCACTCAGCCGAGCCACCGATGGAACTGAAGAGGAGATCCGGAGCGGCAGAAGTGATCCTCCAAGGGGCGCTGAAGAAGTCTTCCATCCGATGAAGTGATCCTCCAGGCGGCGCTGAAGAAGTCTTCCATCCGGGCGATGTCATCTTCCAAGCGGCGCTGAAGAAGTCTTCTATCCGGGCGATGTCATATTCCAAGCGGCACTGAAGAAGTCTTCTATCCGGGCGGTCATCTTCCAAGCGGGGTCTTCAATCTTCTTTCTTCAGGATCCATCTTCATCCCGCCGACGCGTAACATCCTTCTTTCCCGACGGACTACCGACGAATGAAGGCTCCTTTAAGGGACGTCATCCAAGATGGCGTCCCTTCAATTCCGATTGGCTGATAGGATTCTATCAGCCAATCGGAATTAAGGTAGGAAAAATCTGATTGGCTGATTGAATCAGCCAATCAGATTGAGATCGCATTCTATTGGCTGTTCCGATCAGCCAATAGAATGCGATCTCAATCTGATTGGCTGATTCAATCAGCCAATCAGATTTTTCCTACCTTAATTCCGATTGGCTGATAGAATCCTATCAGCCAATCGGAATTGAAGGGACGCCATCTTGGATGACGTCCCTTAAAGGAGCCTTCATTCATCAGTAGTCCGTCAGGAAAGAAGGATGTTCCGCGTCGGCGGGATGAAGATGGATCCTGAAGAAAGAAGATTGAAGACCCCGCTTGGAAGATGACATCGCCCGGATAGAAGACTTCTTCAGCGCCGCTTGGAAGATGACATCGCCCGGATAGAAGACTTCTTCAGCGCCGCTTGGAAGATGACATCGCCCGGATGGAAGACTTCTTCAGCGCCGCCTAGAGGATCACTTCATCAGATGGAAGACTTCTTCAGCGCCCCTTGGAGGATCACTTCTGCCGCTCCGGATCTCCTCTTCAGTTCCATCGGTGGCTCGGCTGAGTGAAGACGACTCAAGGTAGGATGATCTTCAGGGGATTAGTGTTAGGTTATTTTAAGGGGGGTTTGGGTTAGATTAGGGGTATGTGGGTGGTGGGTTTTAATGTTGGGGGGGGGTGTATTTTTCTTTTACAGGCAAAAGAGCAGTTTTCTTTGGGGCATGTCCCACAAAAGGCCCTTTTAAGGGCTGGTAAGGTAAAAGAGCTTTGAACTTTTTTAATGTAGAATAGGGTAGGGCATTTTTTTATTTTGGGGGGCTTTGTTATTTTATTAGGGGGCTTAGATTAGGTGTAATTAGCTTAAAATTGTTGTAATATTTTTTAAATGTTTGTAACCTATTTTTTATTTTTTGTAACTTAGCTTTTTTATTTTTTGTACTTTAGTTAGTTTATGTAATTGTATTTAATTGTAGTTATTTGTATTTAATTTATTTAATTTATTTAATGATAGTGTAGTGTTAGGTTTAATTTTAACTAAGGTTAGGATTTATTTTACAGGTAATTTTGTATTTCTTTTAGCTAGGTAGTTATTAAATAGTTAATAACTATTTAATAACTATTCTAACTAGCTAAAATAAATACAAAGTTACCTGTAAAATAAATATAAATCCTAAAATAGCTACAATGTAATTATTAATTATATTGTAGCTATCTTAGGGTTTATTTTACAGGTAAGTATTTAGTTTAAATAGGAATAATTTATTAAAGTATAGTGTAGTGTTAGGTGTAATTGTAACTTAGGTTAGGATTTATTTGACAGGTAAATTTCTCTTTATTTTAGCTAGGTAAGCTATTAAATAGTTAATAACTATTTAATAGCTATTGTACCTAGTTAAAATAAATTGAAAGTTACCTGTAAAATAAAAATAAATCCTAAGATAGCTACAATATAATTATTATTTATATTGTAGCTATATTAGGGTTTATTTTAAAGGTAAGTATTTAGTTTTAAATAGGATTAATTTAGTTAATAATAGAAATATTATTTAGATTTATTTAATTAATATTTAAGTTAGGGGGGTGTTAGGGTTAGTGTTAGACTTAGGTTTAGGGGTTAATAAATTTATTACAGTGGCGGCGGTGTAGTGGGGGGCAGGATAGGGGTTAATAACTTTATTATAGAGGGCGGCGGTATAGGGGGGGCAGGATAGGGGTTACTAGGTATAATGTAGGTTGCGGCGGTGTCCGGGAGCGGCGGTTTAGGGGTTAATACATTTATAAGAGTTGCGGCGGGGTCTAGGAGCGGCGGTTTAGGGGTTAATACATTTATAAGAGTTGCGGCGGGGTCTAGGAGCGGCGGTTTAGGGGTTAGTAACTTTATTTAGTTGCGTGGGGCTCCGGGGGCGCCGGTATAGGGGGTAGAACAGTGTAGTTTAGTGTGGGTGCTTAGTGACAGGCTAGCAATAAAGCTGTAAAAAAGCCAAAGAGCAGTGAGATCGGATGAGTGATAACTATCACAGTCCGCTGCTCATCGCCCCGTACTTGGTGCGCGGCTTTTTGACAGATTTATTGATAACTTAGGCGAATTTTTTCAGGTCCGCGGCGGCGATGGTAGGCGAGCTTAGGCGGGCGTATTGGGCCGGCAAAGGCAGGAAAGTTGACACGTTGATAACTATCCCCCTAATTGTGTATGATTATTTAGGAGACCATACACCTATTGTAGCATTGAGGTTTAAGGTGCTAGCCTATTCCCCTCCTTAGTTCTTGCGATAAAGATTTTAGTAACCATAAAGTTTTGCCTCTCAGTGGTGTAAAAACAGGAGTCAAAGAGATAATGACTTGTGGTTTCTGGGTTTGTTTTCTCCGGGGGTGGGGTGGGGGGGGGCAGGGGTCGCCTGTAGGTGTGAGCAACATCTAAAATGAGATAGAGTGGCTCTACAAACTGCCCCCCTCCTAGATCACTGACTCCAGACTGCAGGGATGTCTCATTGGCTGCTGCGATAATGATAACCTCATTTTTGCCTCCTCTTCCCTCTAGCGTAGTATCTGCTTCTTTGTTCATAGATTGTCATTCCACAGCAGTGCCGGAGCAATCAGGAATAGAAGTAGCATAGTTCCTTCTCTGGAGATGAATTCTGATAGCCTCTATACCCGGATAAACTGGGGGGGGGGTGTTAGAGAAATTGATGTTAGTCGGCCGCCGCCTGTCATCTAACGGCCCAGACTTGTGCTCCTGAGAGGCAAACCGATCATAAATGGTATATAAGCATATAGCTATCATTCATAAATGATAAATCATGAGTTGTAGTACTGGATGAGTCCTTAAACCTCTGATAACCGGCGGATTATCTATGTTGGAATACGGAGTTCCAAGTATTGCAGCTTACTATGGCTGACGCCCGGACACGCCCCCCTGCATTGTCTTTTTTATCATGCATTTGTTGTTTATGCAAATCTACTGTATTTACTGGTCCTTTAAATTCTTAAAGCTCATAGTGCTCATGACATTTTTCACTAGCGTAATTCTTTCACATAGTTGTCCCTAATTGGCTTCAGCAGAGATGATAAGAGAATGTAAAAGAATGCAGTTTTTGTCGCTATTATGACTATCTCTGTTTACTCCAGTAACAAGTCTAGATTGGTTACTCTAAATACGAGGAGGGTGGTGTTTGTATAGCAAAAAAAAATGTTGCAGCAACCTGGTTTTTACACTTACCTAATAGGTTATTGCACAACTGAAGAAAACGCTTGTAAGGTGTTTATTGTACTTTTAAATATGTTTATGCATTTAATACATTTGAATCTAGCTGGGACGAACTGCTTAAAAAGTTATTGCCTTTAATAGACGTTGAGGGTTGAAAACACACATTTTCTTTTTGTCCATTTATTTTTAGTGTTTATAAAAAAAAAAAACGTAAGGGCAAACCCACTTATTCAGAGCCATAAAGTATCTTCCCTATGCTTACACACATGTATGTACATTTATTTCCTGGTGTATATGTGTATCAGGTCATGTGGTTTTTTTACACTGACATTTTTTACACACTGACACGTCTGTAATCTTGATACTATTTCCTTTGGTTTAAACTATTCCTTGTAAATAACCACATTTCATTGATCATCATTATAAGGCTGTACCAGAATAATCTGGTCCCTAAGGACAGATTTAACAGTCGGAGAATTGCATGCAGCCTGTAATTTGTCTCTTGACCTCCCTCTGCCCCACTCCATGCATTCTCACTCCCAATTTACATAAACTGATTGCTTTTCGGGAAACAATGGATGAAGCAGATCATAACAAGAAATGAGTTTACACTCACAGACATTATGCTGTAAGGAAGAAAATGAAGTGCAGATAGTATTGAGATTGAAGCAGCAGACAGTGTCACTTGATAGCCATTCAGTGTATTTTATTACAGTCAGTGTGCACATTCTTTAATATTTACTGGTGTTGCTTTTAATATTCAGTGCCTTGAAAAAGTATTCAGACCCTTGATTTTTTTTTCCGGAATTACAAATGATACTTATTCACGCTTTCACAAACAATAAGGGTCAATTCTAGTTCTTCCAAAATTCTCAGTTTGTATTCAATCTCTATTTCTCCATTACGGCCGATAATGGCTGTCAATCACCCAAACCCAAAATGGGTTTAGGGGACTAATGGAGGCGATGTGTGTGTTGTGCAGCGGGATGTAGTGCTCTTTGTGATAAAATAATCTGAAAGCCATTAATGTGTGTATCTCAGTCTAAAAGGACTGATACAAGCACCTTTTTTGCTTTGGGACTGTGAAAATCACAGAAGAGTATTTTGGTTGTAAAGGATATAAAGAGGCTGGCCAGGTTCTCTGCTTAAAGGGACATGAAACACAATATTTTTCTTTCATGATTCAGGTAAAGCATGTGATTGTAAACAACTATCCAGTTTACTTCTATTATCTAATTTGTTTTATTATCTTGATATCCTTAGTCGAAAAGGATACCTAGGTAGACTCATAAACTGCTGATTGGTAGCTGCACACATATGCCTTGTGTTATTGGCTCACCAAGTAATTTAGCTATCTCCCAGTAGTGCATTGCTGCTTATTTCACAAAGGTTACCAAGAAAATGAAGCAAATGAGATAATAGACATAAATTGGAAAGTTGTTTAAAATTGTATTCTGTATCTAAGAAAGCAGTTGTTATTTTAAGCATACCAAGCAATATATTTTCACTTCAAACTTCCTGCTTGACGAACTTTACTGTCAAAAATTCTGTTCCAATCAAGAGCCTTTAAACATTAGGGACACATTGGGGGGCGGAGCCAACTCCGGGAGAAACTGGTCGCATTTCTAGTGAGCTCCCGCTTTAAGTTCACTAATTCCATATGATTCCCTATAGTTCTTTATTTTTGTTTTACCTTTGCCCTTATACCCAGCTTTACCCATCCTGCTACTCCTCCTATCACATCAAATAACCGTAGCTGTCGGTTTTAACAAACGGAACAGTACTGGTGAGACTCTAAGACCAAGAATCCCCACATTGGGGCTCTGAGGAGATCAGCACACCTTGAAGTTTGCTGGGAACACCGGAGCCGAACTACACTGAGGCATCACATATTTGAGCACACTTTTGAGCTGGCTACCCAGCTTGCATACAGGCGAACTTACCCTTGCTCCGACGCTGCAAACTGCTCTGAGGCGGCGCCATCTTGATTCCTCAGCTCTACCGACGTGGAGCCTGTGGAGAAATACACACGGAGCGGCAGTTACTGCTTTTCCTCTGGCCTGAGCTGACGACCTATCTACCCACAGCAGAGAGATATTCCTTAAAAACCGGAGAGACATAAAGGTGAGACACTGCTCCTACACATAGACGCCACAGCTCTGTCTATACACCAGGGCCTATAACACCAGGACCTTGGTTGGTACTGACGTACCCTTACTTATTCCCAGTATACACATACACTTGGAAGTGTGGGTCTGCAGTATTTCATTAGCAGCTTGCCACCTTGCAGAGGTGTGTTGGTCCTTTGTGTTACATACTTTCTTCTGGACGCAATTCATTTAGACTCGCAGCCGTAGCTTACAGATCCACAATCTAATTTTTCATACCACTTTAGTAACGTGGTGGAACAACTTGCTATAGGCCTCCTTCAACTACATCGCATCTGGTGCTTATAGACTGTTTCACATATACATCCTACATAAGAGAGTTGTTCTAGCTTGAAAGCCTTACACCTGCTGCCCAAACCTTAATAAAAATCTAATATCTGAAAAATGGGACTGTAAAATATACACAGTTATAACAGGCTGGATATTGTGATGTCAAGGAATATAACACTCACCACTAACCACATCACCTTTATCTGTAAACTCCATTAAGGAACTGTTTCACTTTCTTAGTGAATTTTTTTTTTTTTGTGGATTGGTATTTACCGTGTTCTTTTTGAATCTATTATCAGCCTCCTTCAAATACCTCACATCTGGTACCCATAGACTGTTGCATATAAACATCCTGCATAGGAGAGTCAATCTACTTTGAAAACTCTACACCTCCTATCCCAGCCTCATAAAACCTTGCACCTGAAAAAAGGGACTGAAACATATACATTGTTATAGCAGGATAGAAACTGTGGTATCAAGGTATATAGTACTCAACACTAACCACACCACCTTTAACTGTAAGCTCCACTGAGGAACTGTTTCACTCTCTTATTGAATTCTTTTTGGATTGGTATTTACTGTGTTCTTTTTGAATAAATTGTGGACTCTCATCTACATACTATTAAACTGTGCAGTACCTGCCATCCTTCCCGCACTACTAATATAACGTCTCATCATAGGGGTAAATTCTGCTTGACGAGCCACCCAGTATACATATATGGTTTCAGTTTTCAATTAGGCCAATACCCACAATTGAGTTTACATTTCATTACTAGTTTGAATTCCCTCAGTATGAAATCAGATTAAAATTCCTTTTTGGCTGTAGAGACAGGACCACCTTACAACTGGTGTTTTAAACCCCTCTCAACAATTTTCTTCTCTGCGTCTAAGTGAGTTCTATGAGAAGAACCCATCTATCACAAATTAGGTCTGGAGTAAACGCTGCGAGCTGTAAATTGCTTCAAATCACATCAGCATAACTATGTCGCAATCACAGAGGAGGAAGAATAAACCACAGTATCCCCCCAAGAAAACCGTGATGGATCACTTCAGCCCCCTCTCATCAGATCATCACACTTTGCCTGAACCTCCGGATTCCCCTGGCTCTGACTCAACCGAATTCCCTCTCTCAGCGTTGAAAAATATGCAACAAAACCAAGGAGAAACTGTGACACCTACTTTCATACTAGATTCCTTGAAGAATATGTTGGATGATCATCATTCATCATTTGCAGCTAAGTTATCTGCATCTACGGCCGAACTCAAGAGAGAAATTTCCTCCACCAACGAACGCATTGATACTCTTGAAAGACGCTGCAAAGATTTAGCTACAGAACAATCCAACTGTTTAACATATGCTCAACACTTATCAGAATATATGGACTCTGTCGAAGATAAAGTTGCAGACCTTGAAGAAAGATCCCGGCGCAACAACCTAAGGATCTGGGGGGTGCAGGAGTCTGTTTCTTCAAATGATCTCCAAGTTTTTTTAAAGGACCTTTTCCAACAATTGGCCCCAGTTTCTTCTGAATCAGAAAATTTGATAGATAGAGCCCACCGCTCTCTGAGACCAAAAGGCCTATCCGAAGATCAACCACGAGATGTCATAGTACGCCTACACTATTTTACCTACAAAGAAAGGGTCCAAAGAGCCCACTTTCAAAAACCATCATTACCAGAGAAGTTCCGCCATCTACAAATATTCCCAGACCTCTCCGCAAGAACCCTTCAACAGAGAAGGACATATGCAGATGTCACCACCACACTGAGAAAGAACAATATTCGTTACCGCTGGGGCTATCCCATTAAACTGCTGATATTTAAGGATAATCAAACATTTAATGTTCACAACGTCACCAGAGGTTTAGCCCTACTCAAATCTTGGAACTTGACCACTAACTCTGATGGTGATTCCGCCAATACACCCCATCAATCCCGACAATTGAATGCCAAAGCACCTAAGTGGGCATCTTCTATTTCTAGAAAACCCACTATCACTGACTCTTGAAAAATATATGGCTGGACTCTAACCTGGCATCTTCCGAAACTCCTCAGTTTTTGAGAGACTCTGTTAAGGGTAATGATGTTTTTTCTTCTAGGTGTCTCTTGTTATATAATGCTATTTGATATGTTCTGATTTGTCTTATTGTATGTGGGCCCACCTTGGATCTCCTGCTTCTGTCATTTCCCTACATACATACCTCATGTTTAAGCTCTGATTACACTTTTCATTAACACCAAGTGGACCCAATCCTACCATCCACACTAGACTACACATACCCACAGTCAATCCATAATCTCACTTGACATTAGAACCAGAAGCCGTTGCATCCACTAACGCATCACATCTCGCAGCGACATCAGAGGTGGGCTCACTATGTTATTGTGTGACTTTGAAATCTTTCCTGACTGTTGTGTTAGATTGAATCATTTAGAATGCATAAGTTGCTCACATCTACAACTATTCACCTTGGTTCCTTAACCCTTACTAATCCCACCATATATCACACTCATCTAAATATCTACCCACGTTCAACCTCAATCTACAAATAAGATCACTTCATATTAATACAATCCTATATCTAAGTTCTAACCCATCTTATGACAACTCGCAGTTTTGACATATAGCCCTTCCTTCATATATAAAATTATTAGCTCCCCAAATTTCAGACACTAATAGACCCGCATTTTACGCCCAAGGTTATCCCTACTCACTCCATTCCACAAACACTGCACAATTTTACCACTGTGGCTCATAGCCACACTACATACTGACCAATGGTGGGCGAATCTCTACGGCCACCTATCCTCTTTTACTTTCCTAATACTCAAACTTGTTCCTATAGTTGCAATCTTTTCTTTTTTTTTCTTCTCTCTTTGCGACCACTTCCCCGGAAAAACAAGCATATCTGGCACCTAGTGTCATCCCCTAGTTCACACACATCCCCCCCTCTCATAACGTGCTCCTCTTTTAGAGGAGACTACCAACGCGGTTTTTCTTGTCTATACCATAACCCCATTAACCTAATACAAGAACTATCCCTTCTTTTTTTCTTAGGATAAGCATCAAACACCCTATACCCTACCTTTCCCTCCTTCCCTCCCCTTTTTTTTTTCTTCTTCTTTTCCTCTCCTCCTCTTCCCCGCCCCTCTCTCTTTTCTCTCTTCCCTGCCCCTCTCTCTTTTCTCTCTTCCCCTCTATTTTCCCATCACTCCTTACTTTGTCTTTTTCTTATAATACATTCTTGCAGAATATGGCTCTATCATTCACTTCCCATAACGTTAGGGGCCTCAATACCCCCAATAAACTAAGCAGGCTCCTACGCTTTCTCAATCATATAAAATCTAAGGTAGCATTTTTACAGGAGACCCATTGGGTGGAGGGTACCCCGGTTCCACTTAAATCCCAACACTATCCAGTTATCGAGACTGCATCTTTCACGGGCAAATCCAGAGGGGTAGCAATTCTTATTCATAAGAGTGTTCTTTTTGAAAAGTTAAGTGTACATAAAGATCCCCAAGGTAGATTCTTAATTCTAAACTGTAAACTCGAAGGTATTCTTTATACCTTAGCATCGTATTATGGACCCAATTCTGGGCAAAATAATTCCCTTAGGAAGTTTCTACGCCTGTTGGACTCCCACAAGTCTGGTAACCTATTACTAGCCGGGGACTTCAATATGGTCTTAGACACCTTTCTAGATAGGCGCTCCCCTAAAAATAGGACCTATGACCCCCCTCTGCTTAAGACCACAAAACAATTCAATACTTTAATTGCACACCACAATCTGTTTGATATCTGGCAATCGCTACACCCGAATACTAGAGACTTCTCATACTTTTCTACGGTACATAATTCCTATTCACGCATTGACTTTAAATTCTGTGAGCGTCGTCTTTTAGACCTCATCCAATCTGCACAGATTTTGGATTGCACCTGGTCAGACCATTCCCCTGTGCATATAACAATGCACGCCCCCAACACCGTAACCTATATTAACTTAATCAAAGGAGAAATTAAACAATTCATAACAATCAATGACAATGGGGCAGTTAATGACCATTGTCTATGGGGCTCACTTAAGGCCTACATTAGAGGCATTTTCCTTAAACTAGCATCCAAACATAAGTGGAAACAAAGTGAGATGCTTTCACAACCTCATATAAAGCTCCGTTCTCTAGTTCTTCAACATAAAGGTACACTTGACCCAAATTCTCTATTGCAGCTAGAAGAAGTGAAAGCCCAAATTACCAACATCGAAAATGCTAGACTACAATGGCAGGTACAAAAAGTCAAACAATTATATTACGCAAAAGGTAACAAAGCAGACCGACTCCTGGCCAATAAATTGAAACAAAGAGCAGCCGATGCCCGAATACCATACCTCAAAACAAAAAACGGCCAAGTCCGACTACCTATGGACATTGGTAAGGCATTCACTAATTATTATCAAGACCTTTATAACCTGAAAGACTCCCCAGATTGCCATACACCCTCGCTTGCGAATATTAAGGCCTTTCTTGATCCACTCTCTCTCCCTACACTCACTGAAGATCAGAGATTGTTCATAGATGCTGCTCTCACTCCGCGAGAAATAAAAGCAGCCATCAAATCACTAAAACATCACAAAGCCCCAGGCCCAGATGGCTTTACTGCTATTTTCTATAAACAATTTAGTTCCCTCATTGTTCCTCTACTATCCAGAGTCTTCGCCATGGCAGGAGAAAATGGTTCTTTTCCCCCTGAATTTCTGACTGCTACAATAGTAACTATTCCAAAACCTGGTAAGGATCCCAATGTATGCGAAACTTTCGCCCTATATCCCTCTTAAATCTAGACACTAAGATATACGCCAAGGTGTTGGCCAACCGACTCAATTGTATTCTCCCCTCCTTACTAGACTGGGACCAGGTTGGATTCACACCTGGCAGAGAAGGACCAGACAACACTAGACGTCTCTTAAATATATTCTTTGAGACCAAGAGGCGAAAGATACCATGCACCACCCTGGCCCTCGACGCGGAAAAGGCCTTCGACCGCGTGAACTGGTCATACCTTTTTGAAGTCCTTAACAAATTTAATTTCCCATCCCACTTTCTCACTCAGATAAAAGCCCTTTATACATCTCCCTCAGCGGCTGTCAGAGGCCTGGGGTTTATATCTCCCTCTTTCCCAATCTCCAATAGCACGAGGCAGGGATGCCCCCTATCTCCACTAATCTTTGCATTGGCAATGGAGCCCCTGGCTGAGGCCCTTCGCTCCCAGGATAACATTAAAGGAATTAACTTGGACGGACACACAAAATCGCTCTATTTGCTGATGACCTTACAGTACTCTTAAGTGACCCGGTTCACTCTTTACCCAACCTATTCGACCGTCAACAAACTTTTGCATAGTCAGCTACTATAAACTTAATATGAATAAAACTGATGCTTATGCTATTAACATATCTGACTTAGAATTTTCTATTCTCAAAAAGAGATACACTTTCAACTGGTCCCGACAACGGCTCAAACATTTAGGAGTCTTCCTCTCCTGTAACACTTCGTCTATTGTCGAGTCTAATTTCTATCCCCTCCTCCACTCCTTCCAAAAATCTGTTGACCGCTGGAACGTTCCTAGCATCTCTTGGCTGGGCAGGATAGCAGCCTTTAAGATGGCCCTTCTCCCCAAACTCACATATCTGTTCCGGACGTTGACGATACCTGTTCCCAAATCCCTCATTGGGAAATTCCAACTTCTCTGTAACAAATTTATCTGTAAAAATAAACACCCCAGGCTACTAGGATTCTACAACAACCACTACTGAGTGGGGGTGCTGGCGCCCCTAACCTAGCATATTACCATGAGGCCTCTAGACTAGCTCATATCCTACCATGGAACTCTGAAACTTCTAATTGCAAATGGTGGATCCTTGAGCAAGCTACCCTACCTTATTCACTTACACTCTCAGATTTATTATGGATCCCTAAGCATATCAGAGCTTCTCTTGACATTCAGAACTTCATTGTCCTTTCAGCCTTGAAATTCTGGGATAAAACCCGCCCATTCCCCCAAATAGCCCCTCACCCCTCCCCGATCCACACACTTTCAGGCCTGCTACGTGCCCTTCAAGACTCACAACCTCCATTGTGGCACTCCCACGGCATTACTAGCATACAGGACCTATTTTCTAATGGGCAGCTAATGAATCTTGTGCAAAACAGAAAGAGAAGCAGTCTGCCACGAACGAACAGCAGCATCAATAGCTTGTTCTATGGCCCGGTTGCCACCTGGTAGTAGCTTCTTTCTGCCCAATTGTGCTTTTCACAGTGGAAAACTTTCCTGTAGTATATCAGTCTGATCCCGCCGACATGGTCAGTCCAGCCCCGAAATACCAGGCAATTCACCTCTGAACAAGGAACATGACAACCCCAGACGATCGTTTCGGCCTCCTTTGGGCCTCGTCAGTGAGGTGCAGCCATATCCCTCTAAGCACATTGGGCAAGGAGTCCACGTCTGGTTTCCCCCATCACCCTTAGGGAGACTATCCCCAGGGTCATATTTACATATGCAAAACAGAAAGAGAAGCAGTCTGCCAGGAACGAACAGCAGCATCAATAGCTTGTTCTATGGCCCGGTTGCCACCTGGTAGTAGCTTCTTTCTGCCCAATTGTGCTTTTCACAGAGGAAAACTTTCCTGTAGTATATCAGTCTGATCCCGCCGACATGGTCAGTCCAGCCCCGAAATACCAGGCAATTCTCCTCTGAACAAGGAACATGACAACCCCAGACGATCGTTTCGGCCTCCTTTGGGCCTCGTCAGTGAGGTGCAGCCATATCCCTCTAAGCACATTGGGCAAGGAGTCCACGTCTGGTTTCCCCCATCACCCTTAGGGAGACTGTCCCCAGGGTCATATTTACATATGCAAAACAGAAAGAGAAGCAGTCTGCCAGGAACGAACAGCAGCATCAATAGCTTGTTCTATGGCCCGGTTGCCACCTGGTAGTAGCTTCTTTCTGCCCAATTGTGCTTTTCACAGAGGAAAACTTTCCTGTAGTATATCAGTCTGAGCCCGCCGACATGGTCAGTCCAGCCCCGAAATACCAGGCAATTCTCCTCTGAACAAGGAACATGACAACCCCAGACGATCGTTTCAGCCTCCTTTGGGCCTCGTCAGTGAGGTGCAGCCATATCCCTCTAAGCACATTGGGCAAGGAGTCCACGTCTGGTTTCCCCCATCACCCTTAGGGAGACTATCCCCAGGGTCATATTTACATATGCAAAACAGAAAGAGAAGCAGTCTGCCAGGAACGAACAGCAGCATCAATAGCTTGTTCTATGGCCCGGTTGCCACCTGGTAGCAGACTGCTTCTCATTCTGTTTTGCATATGTAAATATGACCCTGGGGATAGTCTCCCTAAGGGTGATGGGGGAAACCAGACGTGGGCTCCTTGCCCAATGTGCTTAGAGGGATATGGCTGCACCTCACTGACGAGGCCCAAAGGAGGCCGAAACGATCGTCTGGGGTTGTCATGTTCCTTGTTCAGAGGAGAATTGCCTGGTATTTCGGGGCTGGACTGACCATGTCGGCGGGATCAGACTGATATACTACAGGAAAGTTTTCCTCTGTGAAAAGCACAATTGGGCAGAAAGAAGCTACTACCAGGTGGCAACCGGGCCATAGAACAAGCTATTGATGCTGCTGTTCGTTCCTGGCAGACTGCTTCTCATTCTGTTTTGCATAGCTAATGAATCTTGCAACCTTCCGTTCCGCATTTCAACCCTCTCAGCTACTACAGTTTGAGTTTTGGAGACTGAAGAGTCTCTTACATTCATGGGGATTCACAGCCCTACCCCTACGTCCCCCAACGAGCTGGGAACAGAGAGGGCGTACTGCCAAAAAAATCCCTAAAGCCCTATCAGGCCTGCTACGTGCCCTTCAAGACTCACAACCTCCATTGTGGCACTCCCACGGCATTACTAGCATACAGGACCTATTTTCTAATGGGCAGCTAATGAATCTTGTGCAAAACAGAAAGAGAAGCAGTCTGCCACGAACGAACAGCAGCATCAATAGCTTGTTCTATGGCCCGGTTGCCACCTGGTAGTAGCTTCTTTCTGCCCAATTGTGCTTTTCACAGTGGAAAACTTTCCTGTAGTATATCAGTCTGATCCCGCCGACATGGTCAGTCCAGCCCCGAAATACCAGGCAATTCACCTCTGAACAAGGAACATGACAACCCCAGACGATCGTTTCGGCCTCCTTTGGGCCTCGTCAGTGAGGTGCAGCCATATCCCTCTAAGCACATTGGGCAAGGAGTCCACGTCTGGTTTCCCCCATCACCCTTAGGGAGACTATCCCCAGGGTCATATTTACATATGCAAAACAGAAAGAGAAGCAGTCTGCCAGGAACGAACAGCAGCATCAATAGCTTGTTCTATGGCCCGGTTGCCACCTGGTAGCAGACTGCTTCTCATTCTGTTTTGCATATGTAAATATGACCCTGGGGATAGTCTCCCTAAGGGTGATGGGGGAAACCAGACGTCCCCCAACGAGCTGGGAACAGAGAGGGCGTACTGCCAAAAAAATCCCTAAAGCCCTATCAATATCCTATCAAGATATTTTGACCCCCCCCCCACTTATCTTAAACTGGCCTATATTATTATGTGGGAGAGAGACTTACGGTTTCAAGCCACCTCTGAATAATGGTCTAAAGCCATGATAGCAACTAAAAGGGCTCTCCACTGTGTTACACTGCTGGAATTATATCTTAAGATCTGCATGCAATGGCACATGACCCCATTGAGACTCTTTAAAATCTCCCCCATTAATTCCCTGCTTTGTTGGAGAGGCTGCAATCAGATAGGTTCCTCATCACACATATGGTGGGACTGCCCTGTCCTGAAACCTCTGTGGGATATGCGTTCTCACAGATGTTCTGAGATAGATCCAACCCTTTGGCTGGATCCACAAAAAGTGTTATTTCATTTTGGTGTGGGGTGTCCTCTCTCCCCTGTGGGTCTCCTCAGCATCTATTTACTGATGGCTGTCAAGCTTACTATTGCCCGCTTGTGGAAACAAGCCAACATTCCCAACTGGCATGAGTTAATTAAAATCATGGATTACTTAGAAGTAATGGAAAGCCCCATCTTTACTGCAAACGACAAGATCTCCCTACACTGTCAGACCTGGGAATTGTGGAAGAAAATTCGGTCCCCCAGTACTTAAAATGTAAAAATTCATGAAGAATCTGAAAAACGTCTAGACCTCTTCTTCCTCAACCTTCTCCCCTATCTTGACCTCTTCCCTTCATTACCCTCTTCCCTTCATTACCCTCCTTTGTTTTTTTTTGTTTTTTTTCACCTCCCCCTCTTTCTTCCTGTTCGGTGCGCCTCCTATAGCTGTTACATCTACATATACATGAGTTCTTTCTTTCAACAACTAAACTCTTCTACGCACGCTTAGAGTAATTATATATCAACACGTATCACATACTACACTCATCTCTACATCACGATTACAACATGAATTGCTGAATATGTCATTTCACTTGACGCATATATCCGAAGCAATCGTACAACTTACAGTTATATATTAACCAATGTGAATCTTTCCTTGATGTGATTTAATATATATCTACTTTTTTCCTGCTACTGTTTAGCATTAGAAAAGAAAATTATTATTATTAAAAATTTGAGGTCTAATGGTGAAACAATCCATAACCGTGAGGAAATGGTTATGACTATGTACAATGATACTACGAATTACATCTTTTTTTTTCATTTTTTTTCCCTTCTCTTTCTATTTCATGTCTTTGATTTTTATGCTGCAATTGACTATTGTATCCAAGTTTTTGCCTCAATAAAAAATTAAAAAAAACAAAAAACATGAGGGACACATTAAAGGTCAGTTTTTATGAACTTGTACTGTAGATCCAGAATCCAATAATATTTTTTTGCTTTTTCGGTTAATGTTTTTTAGTTCCACCAGTGGTTTAACAATAGGATTTATTTTGTTTTATATGTAATACATTTGTTAAACTTATTTTAATTGATGCTGCTTTTTTTTTAGCGCATTCTCTTGGTTTAATTATAGATTTATATAAAGTGGATCAATTAGGATAAATCCTCTAAAGGAGTTCCTTGAAAACAAAGTTTTTAAAAATTCTCTTTAAGGTTTAATATACGAGTATTTATAATGGGAATTTTATAGAGACAGTCAACACCAGAATTTTTGTTGTTTAAAAAGAAAGATAATCCCTTTATTACCCATTCCCCAGTTTTGCATAACCAACAAAGTTATAATACACGTTTTACCTCTGTAATTACCTTGTATCTATGCTTCTGCTGACTGCCCCCTTATTTCAGTTCTTTTGACAGACTTGCATTTTAGCCAATCAGTGCTCACTCCTAGGTCACTTCACGTGCATGAGTTCAATGTTATCTATATGAAACACATGAACTAATGCCCTCTAGTGGTCAAAATGCATTCAGATTAGAGTCAGTCTTCAAGGTCTAAGAAATTAGCATATGAACCTCCTAGGTTGAGCTTTCAACTAAGAATACCAAAAGAGCAAAGCAAAACTGGTAATGAAAGCAAATTCGGAAGTTGTTTAAAATGACATGCCCTATTTAAATCATGAAAGTTTTTTTGGACTCGACTGTCCTTTTAACAGTTCCTATACTATAAATTGTGAAGCCACTAAATCACGCGCCAAACCTAATTGTACACAATGAGGTTGGTCTTTGCCTAATATCTGGTACTGTAAGAACATGGTGACATAAGGTACTAAACTGTATTGTAAATCGCGATTATGGAAAACAAGATTTTTGGGACTCCTTTTTTATGTAAAAACCCTTGCAAGAGAGAACAGCAAACGGTTAAATCCCAATCACAAAAACACGATTACTGAAAAAAAAAAAACCCTTTAAGAAGATGAAATTACTGTAACTGACAATCATGGTAATGCGAGTATGAAATAAGAAAGATTGTAAGAACAGTATTTCTAATCACCATTTCTAGATGTTGAGGTTGTGAGACCAATTATTAGTTAACCAAATTACCAATAGAGCAATTTTTTTAAGCTGTGTAAACTTGAAGCTTCCAGAGCACCGGGGTTGAATATTTTTGCAAAACTGCATATTTCAGGGTTAATTTTTCTTCTAAACCAAATAAAATTAATTAATTTTTCGTTTAAATATTTTAAGTATCACAACAAAACAAAATTTCATATATAAAGTGCTTTTCAGTTAAATATGAAATCAGGTCAAGAGTGTGAATGCTTCTACAAGGTACTATGATTTATTAATTGTGATAAATGCTTTGTGATCATGTATTGTGTTGCTTTTGCATTTGTACTTTTATTGTTTTACTATTATTTAGAGGAATTAACACGTTGCCGTATTCCATAGTTTTGAAAAAAAAAAAATAATAGCAGGAAATGAAAACATTTATCTGTAATTCCTAAACAGGAATAAGGGATTTATAAAGCTTGACAGATGATTGAGTCCTGTACCAGAATTTGTTACGTGAATATATAGTACTTGTTAAATTTCTTAGAAAAAAGGATTAATAGTGAAGATTAATAACATATTAAACTAAAAAATCAATTTCCTCTTTTTCCTGGTAAAAAAAGAAACACGGGCGAGATTGCATATGCGGCGCAAGCTTCAGTGCAACTTTCTGAAACCCGCACCGCCCGTAATTTCACCTCCTACATCGGGGTATCACATATACGGCGCCGGCAGTTCATAAAGTGCCGCAAGTAAATATAAATTTCTGGAGTCGCCAGTGATTTACGGCACGTTAGAAACTGCCGGTGCCTAAGAAAATAAAAAAAAAATGTCAAATCTCCCGTAAAAGTCTAACCCGCCTCCCAAAAATAAACTTGACACGTAAAACCCCTATATCCGCCATCTAGCTCGCCTCAGAAACTAATAATAAAAGTATTAACCCCTAAACCGACAACCCCCCACAACGCAATATGCCTAATTAAACTATTAACTCATAATCACCCACATCGCAAAGTCCCTATTAAAACTATTATCCCCTAATCTGCTATTAACCTACATCGCAAAGTACCTATTAAAACCATTAACCCCTAATCCGCCATTAACCCACATCGCAAAAAAACCTTATAAATCTATTAACCCCTAATCCACCCCCTAAATTAACCCCAATTACCTAAATTAAAAAATACTAAGTTACAAACAATTAAAATGAAAAATCTAACATTACTAAAAAATTAAATTAATCTAATATTACAAAAAATCAAAAAGTCGAACATTACATAAAATAATAAACCAAATTATCAAAAATAAAAAAATGAAACCTAATCCCTATGAAAATTAAAAAGCCCCCCAAAATAAAAAAACCCCTAATTTAATGCTAAACTACCAATAGCCCTTAAAAGGGCCTTTTGTAGGGAATTGCCCTAAGTTAAACAGCTCTTTTACCTTAAAAAATACTAAGTCCCCCCTCTAACAGTAAAAACCCCCACCCACCAAACCCCCCAAAATAAAAAAACCTAACACTAAAAAATCCTAAACTGCCCATTGCCCCTAAAGGGGCATTTGTATGGGCATTGCACTTAAAAGGGCATTCAACTCTTTTACTGCCCTTAAAAGGGCATTCAGCTCTTTTTCAAAGGCCCATTAAATCCCTAATCTAAAAAAACAAACCCCCCCAAAATTAAAACCCTCAGTTGGTACTCAAGGTTCCTGAAGTCTGACGGTGATGTCTTCTTCCAAGCGGCAACATCTATCTTCTTCCAGGAACAAGCAGGCGCAAAGCGCAGAACTGAAGACCGGTAACCGCAGAGCCATGGAGCATGGAGATCCTCTTCGTACAATCACTGCTGCACACTGAGGATTGAATTCAAGGTACGCATTTAAAAATGGGGTACCTTGCATTCCTATTGGCTGATTTGAGTCTTAAAATTTAAATCAGCGGTCTTCAGTTCCGCGCTCCGCTTTGCACCAGCTTGTTCCTGGAAGAAGATAGATGCCGCCGCTTGGAAGAAGACTTCACCGCCAGACTTCAGGAACTGTGAGTACTTATCTGAGGGTTAAATTTAGACTTTTTTTTGGGGGGGGTTTAGAGCTGTTTAACTTAGGGCAATGCCACATCGGGGTATTGGTAGTTTAGCATTAGATTAGTGGGTGTTTTTATTTTGGGGGGCCTTTTTTTTTTAATTTATATTTTTTATTGAGGTTATGAAAATAGTACAACCAATATAAAATTCCATGCAAAAAAGATAGCATAACATATATAGCAAACAGGTACATTCATGGTAAAGCGAAAGTATTACAGTGGGACTACATGGATAATCATCTTGAACCTCATTTTTATATTTATATTATGCTCTATAATGGGTTCCTCGATTGATAAGGAAGGCTACTCTTGAACCTTACATGGCTTATTGAGATTTAAGGAGGAACTTGGTATTTGAAGTGGTCACTTTTGGACCTAGTAAGGGGATAGGAAGATGAGGAAAGTCAGCAGATCAGAACTGCTTTTAGAGAATAAAGAGAGAGGGGAAAGAGAAAGAAAAAGAATGGGGGGGGGGGGGAGAAGGTTGGGCCTCCGTTGCAGATGTATTTTATCTAAGGGTGAGAGAGTGAAGAAGGGGTAGTGAGTTGGTGGGACACATGTAGGGGAATACGATAGATGATGTACTATGTTGAGCCTAGGTCTGGAGATATCTGTACTACCTGTGGAGTAGCCATTGAGGCATATATATTAAGTATCAGTAGTGTATGAGTCGTTATTTAGCTCAATATTGCATTGTGCATCCCTATGTTGTGGTGTTCGGTCTAGTTAGGGTTTGGACTTAATGTGTCTCTATGTGCAGCATATACAACTATGATTCTAATATTAGTACTGGTGGATATAACCAGGGCAGCTCTAGACAGGGGGAAAATATATAGACTGATTCTATGCTATCGTAGAGACTACTTGTAATTCCTTCTTGTCTTCTGACATATTTAACTGTATATATATGATGTGTATCTAGGAATCTAAGTGAGATATACACATAGGAGAGTTACTGAACCCTAATATGCGGCAATAACCATTGTTGCAAATAATATTATTCCCTGCATTAGCTGGGTGTACTATGGGAGCAACTGTGGCATCATTTTAAACTCCTCACACAAGTGGCTGGGTTCCAACAGTGTGTAGCTTGTATGTCCGTAGAATATTCTGTATGAGAGCATAAACATAACAATAACAGCGATGAGACACACTATAAACGTAACTACATTGAAACAACATGTGGAGAATGTTAGTTGAAAGATCTGTTCTCTAGGTCTATATAAGTTTAAAGAAAATAGTGCATATCAGAGATACTGAGAGATCCTACATGTATACAGAGAAGCTTTAGCACCATTTCCACTTCTGGTTAAAGTAGGGGACAGCGTTAGACTACTGTAAAACATTTGTGAAATGTATATATGCAACTACAGACATAACCAGTGCAGTCACATATAATGACTATAATAAAGGCAGTGTAACTATATGCTCTCCATCTATCTTATATGACTATGAGAACATGAATTTCTAGTATTTACCCAATTACAGGCCAACTAGGATGTTGCCTACCAGACATACTGTAATGAGGATCTCATTTATCTTGCACGTATGTATGAATACAGTAGTAGTACCTCCAATTCCAACATAAAACTAGTCAGATAACTCCCTGTCTAATGGTGACCATGCTAGTGGTAGGCATGATAGAAAAGTACATAACTTGGCTAATGCCTTTAGACTGAAAACATCCTACCAAACATTTAATGGACTAGCAGAGTTAGTTCATGTAGTCCACTGTATGCCCAGCAGATAAGTGATAGAAGTGGCCTCCCGGATCAAATGCTATTCTGTGACACCCAGGTTGCAGCGTGTTTTGGGCAAGCTGTATTGGCGTGGAAAGGTTTAGCCCTGGATTGAGCTTATGCGGATACAAAAAAGCAGACAACAGATTAAAGGCTTCTTCCAAGTTATAACTCTGGCTAAGGTAGGATGCCTCTAATGACTGGTACATTGTAATCAGTGATAGATGCTCCTGTCTACTGGGGACCGGGATAGTTCCTGCAAGCTGTGTAGCCATCATGAAGCTCAGAGGGCGCTGCAACTGTCCCAAAAGTGACCTTACTTTGCGAGATGAAAGGGCTGGTGTGAGCGGGTCAGCGGGTACTATGGCTAACGGTCTGCGTCGGGTTAAGCTCAGGTCTGTGTCTGTGCACCTCATGCTGTCTCTGCTTACTCTAATATCTGTGTGGCGATCAGAGTACATGAGAGCTGTAGTAGGAGGTATGATGGCTGCTGGATGCGGCTTACTATGTGGCTGGATTTGTCGTCCTTCAGTCAGGGGATCAGATGACTGCTCCCAAGTGCTAACTGCAGTGCCCCCTTCTACAGTCAGCGCAGACTTAAGTTCTTGGTAGGGCCTCTCCCGCCTTTGCAGAATAGCGCTGGGCTGAATTTGATCTGTAGGGACGAATTCCTTCATGTTTCTTGCCTGTAGTTTGTCCCTTAGCAGTATATCCTGTAGTCTACAGGAGGTCTGTGCCAGTAGACACTCCGTATCTCCTGCTGATATGCCGTGCCGATCATCACGAATACTGTGCAAGAGAGACTCAAACTGTCTCTCCATCTTATCAGCCAGGAGTCGGAGCACATCTGTCATGGTGGTTGCCATCATGTGGCTTGAAAGTGTACTCTGGATATTGGTACAATCTTATGCCTACTGATATGTCAGGTCCTTATAATCACCCGGTGTGTCTAGAAGCCTGGGACGGGTGCCGACAGAATAGAATAAAGATGCTGTAGAGTTAATACTGGAGTCGTCTGGTTAGAATGTCAGTTTAAATGCGGTCTGCAAGATGGCCGCTCCTCATGCAGGCAGTATGTGGATAGCGTGTAGTATGAGGAGGTTCTGTGCGGGCGCTTTAGGTTCTCCTGTCTCCACCAGAACTTATATAGCTGCTCTTCGTGTTCTCTATGTCACTGGAGGATTATTTAGTAGTTTCATGGGCAACCCTGAGCGGTCAAGCTGATAAATATTAATAACTTGTGAACTGAGCTCTCTCAGAGTGCGACCGCTTAGGTGCCCGGCTTGCTCCGCCCCGGGCTTTTTTATTTTCATAAGGATTAGGTTTAATTTTTTAATTTTTGATAATTTGGTTTATTATTTTATGTAATGTTAGACTTCTTTATTTTTTGTAATCTTAGATTAATTTAAAGGGACACTCAAGTCAAAATTAAACTTCATGATTCAGATAGAGCATGCAATTTTAAACAACTTTCCAATTTACTTCCATTAACAAAATTTTTATATTTACACTTTTCGAGTCACTAACTCCTACTGAGCATGTGCAAGAGTTCACAGCATATACGTATATGCATTTGTGATTGGCTGATTGCTGTCACATGTTACAGGGGGAGTGGAAATAGACATAATTTTGCAATTTATTTAACAAAAATCTACTACTCATTTGAGGTTCAGACTAAGTGCTATTGCATTGTCTTCTTATCATGCATTTGTTAATTATGCAAATCTAGTGTATTGACTGGTCCTTTAATCTTAGTTTTTGTTTTTTTTAAGTAATTTTAGCTTTTTTATTTTAATTGTTTGTAATTTAGTTTTTTTTTTTTTAATTTAGGTAATTGGGTTTAATTTGGGGGGTGTTAGGTTAGGGGGCTTAGTAATTTAATTAGTAATTTGCATTGTGGGGGTTTTGCGGATTAGGGGTTAATAGATTTATAAGGTTTGTTGCGATGTGGGTTAATGGCGGATTAGGGGTTAATTAAGTTTATTGCGTTGGTGGGGGATGGCGGTTTAGGGGTTAATAGTTTATTAACCCCTTAATGACCACAGCACTTTTCCATTTTCTGTCCGTTTGGGACCAAGGCTATTTTTACATTTTTGCAGTGTTTGTGTTTAGCTGTAATTTTCCTCTTACTCATTTACTGTACCCACACATATTATATAACGTTGTTCTCGCCATTAAATGGACTTTCTAAAGATACCATTATTTTCATCATATCTTATAATTTGCTATAAAAAAAATTACAAAATATGAGGAAAAAATGGAAAAAACACACTTTTTGTAACCTTGACCCCCAAAATCTGTTACACATATACAACCACCAAAAAACACCCATGCTAAATAGTTTCTAAATTTTGTCCTGAGTTTAGAAATACCCATTGTTTACATGTTCTTTGCTTTTTTTTCCAAGTTATAGGGCAATAAATACAAGTAGCACTTTGCTATTTCCAAACCACTTTTTTTCAAACTTAGCGCTAGTTACATTGGAACCCTGATATCTTTCAGGAATCCCTGAATATCCCTTGACATGTATATATATATATTTTTCTAGAAGACATCCCAAAGTATTAATCTAGGCCCATTTTGGTATATTTCATGCCACCATTTCACCTCCAAATGCGATCAAATAAAAAAAAATACTATAAGAAGAAAGGGTGGCACTAGCACTACACTATTATTGTTACAGGGTTGCTCAATTTAATTAATTGAATGTATCAGTATACATTTATATGTATATATACACCTATATACACATATACATATATGTGTATATATATATATATGCGCGTGTGTGTATATATCCTTATTGTGAGCAGGAGTGCTTGTGCACAGGAGCAACTTTGGAGTGAAGTCTAGAGCCCAAGAGATGGGATCAAGACTGAAAAAAGTGCACTTTCTGGAGCACTTCCGTCCCTGATTGTTGTGAATAATAAACTCACTTTAAGGACCAGAAACTTTGTATTCGAGTGAATTCAATTAAAACATAACTTTTATTAAATATTAATAAAATTGAATTAATGTGTGTGTGTGTGTACTTTAAAAACACATAGGAACTAAGTCACACATATATTGATTAGTAATCAGTTCCGTAACCTAATTGTACGAATATTGTGGGTACCTTAAACAACGAGTACACCTCAATATTGAGAGTTCTAGGTATTTTATCTGGTACAACAGTAATAGTACCACAGGGATTAAATAAATATAGCGATTTTATAGACAGTATTGGTATTGTCTATAGTTAATGTAGTTAAACTGTTGTAGGATTGTAGTGATAGGTGCTATCACACAATATTGAGTAAATTAAATCCTAACATCTAATATCCCATATGGTGTCCTGTACTAGGGATGGACAGAAATGTATCCACTGGGGTTCATATACTGATTGTGTGTTATGCACTGAATGACAACATAATGGGGATGATCCGTCTATATGGTGTCTTATTAGAACTTGGAATACTATAAAATCGCTATATTTATTTAATCCCTGTGGTACTATTACTGTTGTACCAGATAAAATACCTAGAACTCTCAATATTGAGGTGTACTCGTTGTTTAAGGTACCCACAATATTCGTACAATTAGGTTACGGAACTGATTACTAATCAATATATGTGTGACTTAGTTCCTATGTGTTTTTAAAGTACACACACACACACACATTAATTCAATTTTATTAATATTTAATAAAAGTTATGTTTTAATTGAATTCACTCGAATACAAAGTTTCTGGTCCTTAAAGTGAGTTTATTATTCACAACAATCAGGGACGGAAGTGCTCCAGAAAGTGCACTTTTTTCAGTCTTGATCCCATCTCTTGGGCTCTAGACTTCACTCCAAAATAAAAAAAAATGTTCACTTTTTCACAATTTTTTGGGCAAACTTTAGGTTTCTCACTAAAATTATTTACAAACAACTTGTGCAATTATGTCATAAATGGTTGTAAAGGCTTCTCTGGGATCCCCTTTGTTCAGAAATAGCAGACTTATATGGCTTTGGCTTTGCTTTTTGGTAATTAGAAGGCCGCTAAATGCCACTGTGCACCACACGTGTATTATACCCAGCAGTGAAGGGGTTTATTAGGGAGCTTCTAGGGTTAATTTTAACTTTAGTGTAGTGTAGTAGACAACCCCAAGTATTGATCTAGACCCATTTTAGTATATTTCATGCCACCATTTCACCGCCAAATGCGATCAAATTGAAATTTTTTTTACATTTTTCACAATTTTAGGTTTCTCACTGAACTCATTTACAAACAGCGTGTGCAAGTATGGCACAAATGGTTGTAAATGCTTCTCTGGGATCCCCTTTCTTCACAAATAGCAGACATATATGGCTTTGGCGTTGCTTTTTGGTAATTAGAAGGCCGCTAAATGCCGCTGCGCATCACACGTGTATTATGTCTAGCATTGAATGGGTTAATTAGATAGCTTGTAGGGAGCTTGCAGGGTTAATTTTAGCTTTAATGTAGAGATCAGCCTCCAACCTGACACATCACACCCCCTGATCCCTCCCAAACAACTCCCTTCCCTCCCCCACCCCACAATTGTACCCGCCATCTTAAGTACTGACCTTATTGGGAGCCATCTTGGGTACTGGCAGCTGTCTGCCAGTACCCAGTTTGCAAAAAAAATGTTTTTTATTTTATTTTTTCTTGTTTGTTTTTTTGTAGTGTAGCTTCCCCCCCCCCCCCACAGACCAACCCCCACCCCCTGCCTGATCATTGTTTTCAGCTTGCCTCCCTCCCCTTTTTCCCACTTTTCACTAAAACATTTCTGTAGTGTAGCGGTTCCCACCCGCTCCCTACCCGTGCATGTGCGCACGTCAGCGCGTGCCCCCGGCTCCCCACGCCACATCACAGGGCCCATCAATAGCTGCCCACCCGCCTCCCACATCGGCTCCCACTCCCACCCCCCTCCACATCACAGGGCCCATCGATGGTCGCCCACCCGCCTCCCACGTCGGCTCCCACCCACCAATGATACCGGCCATCGATGTCCGGTGCAGAGAGGGCCACAGAGTGGCTCTCTCTGCATCGGATGGCCAAGGAGGGTTATTGCAGGATGCCTCGATATCGAGGCATCACTGCAATAACCAGAAAACGGCTGGAAGCGATCAGGATCGCTTCCATCGCTTTCCCAGACCGACGACGTGCAGGGTACGTCCTTGGTCGTTAAGGGTATTTTTTTTGGATGACGTACCCTGCACGTCGTCGGTTGTTAAGGGGTTAAGGTTTATTGCGTTGTGGGGTGATGGCAGCTTAGGGGTTAACCACTCTTTTAGGTATATAGCGTTGTGGGGGGTTAGTGGATTAGGGGTTAATAGGTTAATTCAATGTTTTGCAATGTGGGGGTTGGCAAATTAGGAGTTAATATAGTTTATTAGTTATTGCGGTTGGGGTAGGCGGTTGACAGGTAGATAGATATTGCGCATGCGTTAGGTGTTAGTTACTATTTTCAGATGGTTATGGTGCTCACATACTTAGCGCAAGTCTTGCTGTGCCTGCCTATATGTGGCGAGGTGAAAATGAAGTAAAATTTCAAAATTTTTGCTGCATAAGTCCTTGCGCTGAATATGTGATACCAATTTGCCACGAGCTTCTATGTTAGCTTATGGGAAAAAAAATTGCGGGCGACGGGTGAAATATACACGCCGCATTTATATGTGGCACTGTATATGAGATACCAAAACCGAGTAAAAACTGGCGTTGCCGGCTTTTTGCTTGTGACGGCGCATTTGTAATCTTGCCCCATATTATGCAGTGATTGTTAAACATTTTTTTGTCTATTTTGTATGTAATGCAAGGTTTCTACTAGCCAGAGAGACTAGAGTATATTCTAAAAAATGATTTGCACTAACCCTGCAACATTCTACACAGTTATTGCTATCAGTGTATGAGCTCATATCTGCCTTTAAGAAACAGTCTACTTAAAAATTGTTATTGTTTAAAAAGATAGATAATCCCTTTATTACCCATTCCCCAGTTTTGCATAACCAACACAGTTAAATTTATATGCTTTGCACCTCTGTGATTACCTTATATCTAAGCCTCTGCAGACTTCTCCCTTATCTCAGTTCTTGTGCCAGACTTGCATTTTAGTCAATCAGTGCTGACTCCTAGGTAACTCTGCGGGAGTGTGCACAATGTTATCTGTATGGCACAAATGAACTAGCGCTGTCTAGCTGTAAAAAAATGCACTGAGATAAGAGGCAGCCTTCAAGGACTTAGCAATTAGCATATGAGCCTACCTTGGTTTAGCTTTCTACAAAGAATATCAAGAGAACAAAGCAAATTGATAAAAGTACATTTAAAATTTGTATAAAAGTTGCATGCCCTATATGAATCATGAAAGTTTAATTTTGACTTGACTGCCCCTTTAAAGGGATACTAAATCGAATGGCCTAGATTACGAGTTTTGCGTTAGAGGCTGTGCGGTGCTAACGAGCAGTTTTGTCTCACCGCTCACTTACCTATTGGCTGATTGGAACAGCCAATAGAATGCAAGCTCAATCCTATTGGCTGATTGCATCAGCCAATAGGATTGAACTTCAATCCTATTGGCTGATTGCATCAGCCAATAGGATTTTTTCTACCTTAATTCCGATTGGCTGATAGAATTCTATCAGCCAATCGGAATCTAAGGGACGCCATCTTAGATGACGTCACTTAAAGGTACCTTCATTCAGCTTTAGTCGTCGGATGTCTTGAAGATGGACCCGCTCCGCGCCGGATGGATGAAGATAGAAGATGCCGTCTGGATGAAGACTTCTGCCGTCTGGAGGACCACTTCGCCCGGGCCTGGATGAAGACTTCTCCCGGTTTCGTTGAGGACTTCGGCCCGGCTTGGATGAAGACTTCTCCCGGTAAGTCGATCTTCAGTGGGTTAGTGTTAGGTTTTATTTAAGGGTGTATTGGGTGGGTTTTATTTTTAGGTTAGGGACTTTGGGCTGCAATGGATCTAACTGCCCTTTAAAGGGCAATGCCTATCCAAATGTTCTTTTCAGGCAATGGGGAGCTTAGTTTTTGTTAGATAGTATTTTATTTGGGGGGTTGGTTGTGTGGGTGGTGGGTTTTACTGTTGGGGGGTTTTACAGGTAAAAGAGCTGATTACTTTGGGGGAATGCCCCGCAAAAGGCCCTTTTAAGGGCTATTGGTAGTTTAGTTAGTTAGGCTAGGGTTTTTTTTATTTTGAGGGGGCTTTTTTATTTTAATAGGGCTATTAGATTAGGTGTAATTAGTTTAAATATCTGTAATTTGTTTATTATTTTCTGTATTTTAGTGTTTGTTTGTTTTTTGTACTTTAGCTAATTTAAATTAATTTAGGTAATTGTATTTAATTTAGTTAATTTATTTTATTATAGTGTAGTGTTAGGTGTTAGTGTAACTTAGGTTAGGTTTTATTTTACAGGTAAATTTGTATTTATTTTAGCTAGGTAGTTATTAAATAGTTAATAACTATTTAATAACTATTCTACCTAGTTAAAATAAATACAAACTTGCCTGTAAAATAAAAATAAACCCTAAGCTAGCTGCAATGTAACTATTAGTTATATTGTAGCTAGCTTAGGGTTTATTTTATAGGTAAGTATTTAGTTTTAAATAGGAATAATTTAGTTAATGATAGTAATTTTATTTTTATTTATTTAAATTATATTTAAGTTAGAGGGTGTTAGGGTTAGACTTAGGTTTAGGGGTTAATAACTTTAATATAGTGGCAGCGACGTTGGGGGCGGCAGATTAGGGATTAATAAATGTAGGTAGGTTGCAGCGACATTGGGGCGGCAGATTAGGGGTTAATAATTAGTATGTAGGTGTCGGCGATGTTGGGGGCAGCATATTAGGGGTTAATACATATATAATGTAGGTGGCGGCCGTGTCCAGAGCGGCAGATTAGGGGTTAAACATTTTATTATAGTGTTTGCGATGCAGGAGGGCCTCGGTTTAGGGGTTAATAGGTAGTTTATGGGTGTTAGTATACTTTTTAGCACTTTAGTTATGAATATTATGTTACGGCGTTGTACCATAAAACTCATAACTACTGACTTTTAATTGCGTTAGGGATCTTGACAGGGTAGGGTGTACCACTCACTTTCTGGCCTCCCAGGACAGACTCGTTAATACCTGCGCTATGGAAGTCCCATAGAAAAAAGACTTTATGAAGTTTACGTAAGTCGTTTTGCTGTAAGGCCAAAGAAGTGTGTGGTGACCCTAAACCTTCAAGACTCGTATACTTTTTTACCCTAACGCACAACTCGTAATCTAGCCGAATGTTCTTTTATGATTCAGATGAGCATGAAATTTAAGCAACTTTCTCATTTACTCCTATTATCTATTTTTTTTCCCTCTCTTGGTATCTTTATTTGAAAAAGCAGGAATGAAAGCTTAGGAGCCGGCCCATTTTTGGTTCAGCACCTTGGATAGCGCTTGCTGATTGGTGGCTACAAAGAAAAATTGACAATAGGAGTAAATTAGAAAGTTGTTTAAAATTGCATGCTCTATCCGAATCATGAAAGAAAAAAATTGGGTTTAGTGTCCCTTTGACTGTGAGAAAGAAAATCGGTGCACATTTTCTAATAACATTTGCATTTGAAATGCTTATTAAACATGCATTTTTATGTTGATATTTTGCAATGTGTTTAATTGATATGTGCTTTGCATATATACAAATGACTCTACTGCACCTTTAATAAGTATATGAAAACAACAACATAAAAAAAACATGTAAGTAGAAATCAAAGCAACAGGTTAGATGTTGGTTAAATTGACATTAAAGGGAAATAAGATAATGCTCTAATTTTCTAAACCAGTGATGGACAACTTTTTAAGACTTGGGGCTGCAGATCAATTTTTTGAAGCCTAAAAGTAATAGTAAATCCTAGAGTTTGTGAAACACTAGGATTTACCAGTGCAACAAATAAAGGGGACTTTCAGAGATGAAGTATAAAATACTTCATGCTGGAAGTTCCTTTATTTGTCTGTAGGGTTTGCCGCGCTAAGCGCCTCAGGCCACTCGCAGCAGAACGCTATTTTTCAGTGAGGTGACATTTCCAACTCTTAGTCAATAGTCGTGCGTGCCAGCTGGCATTATACCGGATAGCTAGCACTCTATTGGCTAAAATCCCCTCAATGATAAAAGTGTTCTGCCGTGGGCTGCGTGAGAGGCTCAGCGCGGCGAATGCTTCTGACAAATAAAGAAACTTTAGTGATACGTGTGTAAGTCTATATAAGGGATTTGAACAAAGGCATTATCTTATAGTGGGAATGTGTGTGTTGCTTGGTTATTGATTTCACTATAACGTTTTTAAGGGAAGGCGTAATTTCAGTGTGTTTTGTCAATGTGCACAACCAGTGCTACAATCGAAACCATCTGTGTTACTTGGTAATAAGCTGAAAAGTGTTGTTTGTGGGGTTTATCGATTTTAGCTATGGAATTAAAAAAGTGAAAAATGGCCCTGTAAAAATGTTGTTAAAGGGACATAATACTCATATGATAAATCACTTGAAACTGATTCAGTATAAATGTAAAAAGCTGACAGGAAAATATTACCTGAGCATCTCTATGTAAAAAAGGAAGATATTTTACCTCACAATTTCCTCAGCTCACCAGAGTAAGTTCTGTGTAAAAAGTTATACTCAGCTGTTGCCCAGCTGCAGGTAAAAAAAAAATAAAAAAAATGGAGAAATGAACAGCAGCCAATCAGCATCAGCAGTGCTGAGGTCATGAACTCTTTTACTGTGATCTCATGAGATTTCACTTAACTCTCATGAGATTTCATTGTAAACTTCCTTACACTGGATAGGGAAATAAGATGAGTGTGCACGTAAGCTCGCTCCTTCCGCTGTCCTGTGACAGTCATACTGAATTGTTACTTAGAAGTCCTTTACAATGGGCTGTGGCTACTTTTGAGGTAAAATATCTTTCTTTTTTACTTAGAGATGTTCAGGTGATATTTTCTAGTCAGCTTTTTACAGCTATGCTGCATCACTTTCAAGTATTTAAACATTTGGGTATTATTATAGTATTGAGAATTTGGATTACGAAGCAGTATTGCAGTAATAAAATGCTCTAAAAAATTGTTTATATCCCTTTAAGGTAGTAGAAAAATATGTGCATTATTCAGGTTTTTTTCATAAATGAAAATGACAATTTAAAGTTGCTCCCCTCACTATATTAAACATAAGTCACAGAAGATCAGCCATGCTTATGTGGTAAGGGAGGTCAGGGAGATCCCTGGTTGCTATACAGCTTGAAATTGTTTTGCTATATCAGTGAAATCATGAGCTATATGCTCTATATATAGCAGGGGTATCAAGCTCATTGTATCCAGGCCAAGTGTTCTTCTCCCATGGGGGCCACTTGTACAGAGTGAGTGGATATACTAGAAATTGGTAGTGACATTTACCCAAGTAGTATTGCATGATGGGAGTTGTAGTCCACAATAGACTTACACAATGTACAATATATTTATCGTGTGAGTGCCAAGTGAAGTGATCATTCTGGAATTGAATAAAAAGTGACATTTATCCAAGTAGTGCATAATGGGAGTCTACACTGGACAATATATGCTTGTCTTTATATTTATCTTGTGAGTGCCAATATAAATCAACATGGGACACCTCTTATAACCCTAAAAAATTGATGGGGTCAAATTAATAATTTACCTAATAAACTAGGGAGGGTCAGATTAAACTATCTTGAGGGCTGCATATGGTCCCAGGGCCAGTACTTTGAGACCACTGATATACAGCATAAGAATGCCTGGTCTACATTTTCACTTCACTTACGTACAAGGTATGAATTTTGAAGCAATATCCAGCACACTGTGTTCTGCCAGCTATTCAGCTATCACTGGTACATTGTCTATATGCAAAATACAGTGTAGTAGATATGGTAAATATACAACCTTGATCCATGTTTTATCATTCATTTTAAAACATACTCAAGAACGTTTGATTGTGTCTGACCCTTGTTCAATAAAATCCAAGTAAAGCTGAAGAGCACCTGTCATTAACAAGCAGGGATAATAAAGGTGATGCACGTATAAGTGAATATAATTGAAAGTAAAAGTATAGCTGTCAAATTACAAGTGAAATAAGATGTTATATTTACAGTTGGTCAGCTACTGCATTGATTTTAATCATGTTTAGCTATTTTAAGGTTACCAATAAAGTTTATGTTTTTAAAGGGATATGGAACCCACATTTTTTCTTTCTCAGATACAGCATGCAATTTTAATAAACTTTCTAATTTACTCTTATTATCAAGCAGTTTTATTTAGAGGGCCCTAGAACTACCACTTTATAGTGAATGTAAGGAATACACTACTTTTATAGACGTGAGAGTCAATAAATGTAAGGAAAAGATAGACTTAAATTACTTTTTTTTATCATGCTGCTATCGAATTCAAATGTTTGTTTTTACATTTTTCAGAAATCCCCAGACTCGCTAGATCTTGGCATGCAAAAGAAAAACTCAGCACAGCGACCCGCCAGCTGTCTTTGGAACGTAAGTCAACTTTAATGAAATGTAAAATATAGCAATGCATTCTTACATTTTATATTTTTATTTCAGATCTATATTTTTGGAAGAGAATCAACAAAGCTTTTGTTATCATTGTTTGCATTGCAGACAAAATGTGACTGAAATAGAACTGAAACAAAAGACTATAGGCCAGATTGTTGCACGCTAAATATATTTTTAGATCGCGTGCTTACACCGCTGAAAGTAAAATTTTAACGTGGGAAAGTTTACACGCTTATTACAAGTTGAAAGTAAAAAGTTAGCGAGCAAGCAAAACCCAATGTGCGCTAACTACAGAACTTCCAATATCGCGACCGTGTTAACTTTTTCTCCCCATAGACTTGAATGGAAAAAACAAAGAAACTAACACATCATTTGTGCATTAACCTGACACCATGTAAGATTTACAGCGCTAAAGCCGAAAGTAGTTTTGAATATTTTACATTCCAATGATCTTCACATTTTTAAATATGTATATATATATATATATATATATATTAAGATTTTGTAAAATATATATCTATACCTTTATTATATATCTATATAGATATGTACAGAGATATATACTGTATGTATAATATATTTAAAAATACTAAGGACATTTTCTTCTAAGTAAACAACAATGTAATGTAAAATATTAACATGAAATACATAGTAAAACACATTATAAAATATTAAAATTGATTAAAGAGAAATATTCAAGTTTTAAGGTATTTAACTAGAAAGGGCTCCAAAGTGTAAATACAGTTAGGTCCGTAAATAATTGGACACTGACACAATTTTCATAATTCTGGCTCTGTACGCCACCACAACAGATTTGAAATGAAACAACCTAGAATGAAGTGCAGACTTTCATCTTTAATTAAAAAAAATATTGTATGAAACGTTTAAGAATTGCAACCATTTTCATACACAGTCTCCTTATTTCAGGGGCTCAAATGTAATTGAAAAAAATGAACACAATCATAAATAAAATGTTAATTTTTAATACTTTATTGAGAATCCTTTACAGGCAATGACTACTTGAAGTCTTGAATGCATGGACATCAACAAATGCTGGGTTTCTGTCAGGGTGCCAGGAATCAGACTGAGACGAGAAGTGCAAAAATAATCACACCTTTATAAATAGCAAAAAATAATAAAAAGTCCACAAGTCAAATAACAAGCCAGGAGTCAAAACCAGAGCTGGTAGTCAGACGAGCCGAGTCAGGAGCCAAAGCGAATAGTCAGACGAACAAGGAAAACAGCAGAGTCAGGAACAAGCCAGGGATCAGGAACCAGGAAGGACGTCAGGCAGCCAGGTAATACACAGGAACTCTCACAAACAGGTCTGAGACAACGCAAAGGCAAAGCATACTGAACAGAGGCCCTTTAAATAATAAGTGATGACATCACAATTCTGAGACTGCATCCTGTCTCACATGGATGATGCACACCAGTCTGGCCATAAAAGGAAATGCAGGAAATGAGCAGAATCCCCCACAATGCACCATAATCAGGAAGAGAGGTGAGTAAAATGGCTGCCAGCAGCACATGGCAAACAAAACAGGGAAAAACCCTGACAGTACCCTCCCCTCAACGACCCCTCCCCCGCGGGAGGACAAAAGGCTTATTGGGGAAACAGACATGGAAGGCACGGAGGAGGGCGGGAGCATGAACATCAGAGGAGGGAACCCAAGAACACCCCTCCGGACCGTAGCCCCTCCAGTGAATCAAATACTGTACACGGCCCCTGGACATACGAGAGTCAATAATGCTGCTGACCTCATACTCCTCATGGTTGTCAACAAAGATAGGACGGGAACGAGGCAACACAGTGGTAAACCGATTACAAACCAATGGTTTCAAGAGGGAGACATGAAAAACATTGGAGATGCGCTTAGCAGGAGGAAGGTCAAGAGCATAGGCCACAGGATTAACCCGTTGTAGTATTCGAAAAGGACCAACAAAACGGGGAGCCAATTTATTGGAAGGCACACGAAGGTTCAAGTTGCGGAAGGACAGCCAAACTCTCTCACCAACCTGGTAGGAAGGTGTGGGCAGACGCCTATGATCAGCCTGGAACTTTTGGCGCTGCATAGAACGATAAGGGCAATCCTGAATCTGCACCCACGTGGAACGAAGTTGCCAGAGATGCTCCTCCAAAGCCGGAATACCCTGAGACATGAATCGGACAACAAGGATGGTTGAAACCCATAATTCGCCATGAACGGGGATAACTTGGAGAAAGCATTAATAGCACTATTACGAGCAAACTCTGCCCAAGGTAACAGTTCAGACCAATTATTGTGGTGATCTGAGACATAGCAACGGAGGAACTGTTCCAGAGCTTGATTAGACTGTTCCGCAGCCCCATTGGATTGAGGGTGATATGCAGAGGAGAAGGAAAGCTGGATCCCCATTTGAGCACAAAAGGAACGCCAAAATCTGGAGAGAAACTGGCTACCCCAGTCCGACACTATCTCCTTGGGTAACCCATGTAAACGGAAGACCTCCCGGGCAAAAATTGAAGCAAGCTCCTGAGCAGTAGGCAGCTTCATCAAAGGAATGCAATGTGACATTTTAGAAAAATGGTCAACCACCATAAGGATAACAGTATTGCCATTGGAAACAGGGAGCTTGACAATGAAGTCCATGGAAAGATGTGTCCAAGGACGCTCACCATTAGCAATAGGTTGAAGAAGACCCACAGGAAGACGTCGAGGAGTCTTATTCTGTGCACAAACTGAGCAGGAGGCAACATACGCAGCAACATCAGAATGAAGACCTGGCCACCAGAATTGTCGAGTGACAGACCAAATCATTTGGTTCTTGCCTGGGTGACCTGCGGCTTTAGGATAGTGGTAAGTGTGCAAAAGTTGTACAGACTCCTCCTTGGACAGAGGCGAAAATTGTCGAGAGAGGGCATCAGCCCTAACATTCTTACTACCAGGCAGGTAGGAGACCACATAATTAAACCGAGACAAAAATAACGCCCATCTGGCCTGTCGGGACGACAAAAGTTTTGCTTCAGATAGATAAGTTAAATTCTTGTGGTCAGTAAGAATGAGCACTGGCATGCTAGTACCCTCGAGAAGATGCCTCCATTCCTTGGGTGCCAAAATTATGGCCAGTAATTCCCTGTCACCAATTTCATAATTGCACTCCGCTGGAGACAATTTCTTAGAGAAGAAACCCCACGGATGTAAGGAACCGTCAGGCGTAGGACGTTAAGACAAGAGGGCACCTACTCCAGTCTCAGACGCATCAACCTCAAGAACGAAAGGCAGAACAGGGTTAGGATGAGCCAGAACTGGAGCGGCAGCAAAGGCAGTCTTAAGACTATCAAAGGCCTTAATGGCAGTAGGTTACCAATGGAGTGGATCATTCTCTTTACGGGTCATGTCTGTGATAGGTTTGACCAAGGAAGAAAAGTTTTTAATAAACTTTCTATAGTAATTGGCGAACCCCAAAAAATGTTGAATAGACAGAAGACCAACTGGGGCGAGGCCACTGCAGAACTGCAGATAACTTGTCAGGATCCATGGAGAACCCTGCAATGAAGATAACATAACCTAGGAAGGTTACTTGAGTCTGATGGAACTCACATTTCTCGAGTTTACAAAACAGGCCGTTCTCACGTAGTCTCTGAAGAACCTGTGTAACATCAGAACGATGAGTCTCAAGTGTGGGTGAGTGTATGAGGATGTCGTCTAAGTACACCACAACACACTGTTGCAACATATCTCGTAGGACATCATTAATACATTTCTGAAAAACAGCAGGAGCATCACATAGGCCAAAGGGCATTACAAGATACTCATAATGCCTGCTCCTGGTGTTAAATGCTGTTTTCCATTCGTGGCCCTCCTTAATCCTAACAAGATTGTACGCTCCTCTCAAATCAAGTTTAGTAAAGACCGTAGCTCCCTTGAGGTGGTCAAAGAGTTCCGTAATGAGCGGAATAGGGTAAGCATTCTTAATGGTAAGACGATTAAGACCCCTATAATCGATGCATGGTCTTAACTCGCCACCCTTTTTCTTCATAAAGAAGAAGCCAGCCCCTGCAGGAGAGCAGGATTTGCGGATGATCCCCCGTGACAGAGCATCGGCAATATACTCCTCCATAGCACAATTCTCTGCAATAGACAGAGGATACACCCGGCCCCAAGGAGGAATGGCTCCGGGTTGCAGGTATATGACACAATCGTAAGACCGGTGAGGAGGCAACGTACCAGCATGCACCTTGTCAAAAACGTCTAGGAACTCTCGGTACTCCTCTGGCAATTGAGATACCGAAGAAGTGCACAAGACTTTAACTGGTTTCCTAAGACAAGTGGAAATACATTGCGGGGACCACAACAAAATTTCGGACCTGCGCCAGTTGAGACTGGGATTGTGCTTTTGGAGCCAGGGATAACCCAGAACAACTGGAAAATGCGGAGAGTTTATCACCTGTTACTGGAGGGTTTCAAAATGGAGAGCCCCAACAGCCATGGACAACAGAGCAGTTTCGTGAGTAACGAGTGCGTGCTGAAGGTGCCTGCCATCAATGGCCTCAATAGCAAGCGGAACGGACCGAGGCAAAACAGGAATGGAGTGCTTCGATACAAATGCACTGTCAATGAAATAGCCCGCATCACCAGAGTCAACAAGAGCCTGAGTGACTATGGAGGATTCCACCCAGGAAAGGACAACCTTGACCAAAGGTTTCTCCTTAAGCGGTTCCAGGGACGAGGATAAACCACCCAAGGTCTCCCCCGACAGGACCTTAGGTGTGAGTGTTTCCCGGCCGTGTAGGACAAGACTTCAAAAGGTGGCCTTGTAACCCACAATAGAGGCAGAGCCCCTTCCTCCTCCTAAAGGCCCTCTCCGCCGCAGAGAGACGCGTGAATCCCAACTGCATCAGCTCAGCAGTACCTGGTGACTCTGGACCAGGAGGCATGGGAGGAGAGGGAGGCATGGGTGGGAACGAGCACGTAAAAGACAACGGAACAGGAGGCTTCCGCAAGCGCTCCTTGAAAGAGGGCCTCTCTCTGAGTCTGATGTCAATTAGGATCAAAAAAGACACCAATGCCTTGAGATCCTCTGGTAAATCTCTGGCAGCAACTTCATCTTTAATCGCATCAGAGAGCCCATGAAAGAAGGCGGCAACAAGGGCTTCATTGTTCCAACCTACCTCTGCGGCAAGCGTACAGAACTCAATAGCATACTGAGCAACAGATCTTGTACCTTGCTGAATGGACATGAGTCGTTTAGCAGCAGAGGAGGAGCGAGCCGGAACATCAAATACCCTTCGAAAGGAGGCCACAAATTCAGGGTAATTTGAAATCACAGGTTTATTAGTCTCCCACAAGGGATTAGCCCAGGCAAGGGCTGTGTCAGAGAGTAACGAGATGAGAAATCCCACCTTAGCTCTGTCAGAGGGAAACGCCTGAGGTAACATCTCAAAGTAAATGCCCACCTGGTTCAAAAACCCTCTGCACTGAATAGGATCGCCTCCATATCGCTGAGGTAGAGGTGCAAAACCGGACATGCTCCTGGTAGGCATAGGTGCAGCAGCGGATACAGGAGCAGCCATAACTTGTGGGACACTTTGGTCCAAATGTGCAGTGCGAGTCAGCAGGGTTTGCAGGACTAGTGCAAATTGATCCAAGTGGTGATCCTGTACATCCATCCTGGAAATGATGGCAGGTAAAGTGGATTATTAGCACCATCAGGATTCATGGCCTTTGCTTAATGTCAGGGTGCCAGGAATCAGACTGAGACGAGAAGTGCAAAAATAATCACACCTTTATTAATAGCAAAAAATAATAAAAAGTCCACAAGTCAAATAACAAACCAGGAGTCAAAACCAGAGCTGGTAGTCAGACGAGCCGATTCAGGAGCCAAAGCGAATAGTGAGACGAGCCGGAATCAGGAACAAAGAAAACAACAAAATCAGGAACAAGCCAGGGATCAGGAACCAGTAAGGACGTCAGGCAGCCAGGTAATACACAGGAACTCTCACAAACAGGTCTGAGATAACGCAAAGGCAAAGCATACTGAACAGACGCCCTTTAAATAATAAGTGATGACATCACAATTCTGAGACCACATCCTGTCTCACATGGATGATGCACACCAGTCTGGCCATAAAAGGAAGTGCAGGAAGTGAGCAGCATCCCCCACAATGCACCATAGTCAGGAAGAGAGGTGAGTAAAATGGCTGCCAGCAGCACATGGCAAACAAAACAGGGAAAAAACCCTGACAGTTTCCTACTTTGTAATGCTTTGCCAGGCCTGTACTGCAGCTGTCTTCAGTTGTTGTTTGTTCGTCTACTTTCTGCCTTGTGTTTTGTCTTTAGCAAGTGAAATGCATGCTCTATCGGGTTGAGATCAGGTGATTGACTCGGCCATTGTAGAATATTCCACTTCTTTGACTTAAAAAACTCCTGGGTTGCTTTCACAGTATGTTTTGGATCATTGTCCATCTGTAAAGTCAAGCGCCGTCCAATCAACTTCGCTGAATTTGGCTGAATCTGAGCAGACAATATATCCCTATACCCTTCAGAATTCATCCGGCTGCTTCTGTCTTCTGTCACATCATCAATAAACACTAGTGACCCATTGGAAGCCATGCATGCCCATGCCATAACACTGCCTCCACCATGTTTTACATATGATGTGATATGCATCGATCATGAGCCATTCCAAGCCTTCTCCATACTTTTTTCTTCCCATTATTCTGCTACAGATTGATCTTAGTTTTATCTGTCCAAAGAATACTGTTCCAGAACTCTGCTGGCTTTTTTAGATTTTTTTTGGCGAAGTCTAATCTGTCCTTTCTATTCTTGAGATTTCTGAATGGTTTGCACCTTGTGGTGAACCCTCTGTATTTGCTCTCGTGAAGTTTTCTCTTTATATTAGACATGGATAATGATATGCCTACCTCCTGGAGAGTGTTATTCACTTGGCTGGATGTTGTCAAGGGGTTTTTATTTACCATGGAAAGGATCCTATGATCATCCACCACTGTTGTCTTCAGTGGACGTCCAGGCCTTTTTGTGTTGCAGAGCTCACAGGTGCATTCCTTTTTTCTCAGAATCTACTATACTGTTGATTTGGCCACTCCTAAGGTTCCTGCTATCTCTCTGATGGATTACTTTTTTTTTTTTTGTAGCCTAAGGATGGCTGTTTTACTTGCATTGAGAGCTCCTTTGAACGCATGTTGTGGGTTCACAGCAACAGCTTCCAAATGCGAATGCCACACCTGGGGGCCTATCTATCAAGCTCCAAAAGGACCGCTGCTCCATAACCCTGTCCGCCTGCTCTGAGGAGGCAGACAGGAATCGCCACAATTCACCCCGATCGAGTACGATCAGGTTGATTGACACCTCCCTGCTGGCGGACAATTGGCCGCAAGTCTGCAGGGGGCGGCGTTGCACCAGCAGCTCTTGTATTGCTCTCCGCATTCAGCGAGGTCTTGCGGACCTGATCCGCACTGTCGGATCAGGTCCGCAAGACCTTTGTTAAATAGAGGCCCTGGAATCAACTCCAGACCTTTTACCTGCTTAATTGATGATGTCCATGAAACAGCTTTTGAGTCAATTGTCCAATTACTTTTGGTTCCTTGAAAAAGTGGGCTACATATTAAAGAGCTGTAATTCCTAAACCATTCCTTTCAATTTGGATGTGAATACCCTCAAATTAAAGCTGAGAGACTGCACTTTAAGCCAATATTTATTATTTAACTAACTTGAATTTATTTTAGTAAACAGCCAAAATAACAAAACTTGTGTCAGTGTCCAATTATTTACGGACTTAACTGTATATATACAGGGAGTGCAGAATTATTAGGCAAGTTGTATTTTTGAGGATTAATTTTATTATTGAACAACAGCCATGTTCTCAATGAACCCAAAAAACTCATTAATATCAAAGCTGAATAGTTTTGGAAGTAGTTTTTAGTTTGTTTTTAGTTATAGCTATTTTAGGGGGATATCTGTGTGTGCAGGTGACTATTACTGTGCATAATTATTAGGCAACTTAACAAAAAACAAATATATACCTATTTCAATGATTTATTTTTACTAGTGAAACCAATATAACATCTCAACATTCACAAATATACATTTCTGACATTCAAAAACAAAACAAAAACAAATCAGTGACCAATATAGCCACCTTTTTTTGCAAGAACACTCAAAAGCCTGCCATCCATGGATTCTGTCAGTGTTTTGATCTGTTCACCATCAACATTGTGTGCAGCAGCAACCACAGCCTCCCAGACACTGTTCAGAGAGGTGTACTGTTTTCCCTCCTTGTAAATCTCACATTTGATGATGGACCACAGGTTCTCAATGGGGTTCAGATCAGGTGAACAAGGAGGCCATGTCATTAGATTTTCTTCTTTTATATCCTTTCTTGCCAGCCACACTGTGGAGTACTTGGACGCGTGTGATGGAGCATTGTCCTGCATGAAAATCATGTTTTTCTTGAAGGATGCAGGCTTCTTCCTGTACAACTGCTTGAAGAAGGTGTCTTCCAGAAACTGGCAGTAGGACTGGGAGTTGAGCTTGACTCCATCCTCAACCCGAAAAGGCCCCACAAGCTCATCTTTGATGATACCAGCCCAAACCAGTACTCCACCTCCACCTTGCTGGCGGGAGTCGGACTGGAGCTCTCTGCCCTTTACCAATCCAGCCACGGGCCCATCCATCTGGCCCATCAAGACTTACTCTCATTTCATCAGTCCATAAATCCTTAGACAAATCAGTCTTGAGATATTTCTTGGCCCAGTCTTGACGTTTCAGCTTGTGTGTCTTGTTCAGTGGTGGTCGTCTTTCAGCCTTTCTTACCTTGGCCATGTCTCTGAGTATTGCACACCTTGTGCTTTTGGGCACTCCAGTGATGTTGCAGCTCTGAAATATGGCCAAACTGGTGGCAAGTGGCATCTTGGAAGCTGCACGCTTGACTTTTCTCAGTTCATGGGCAGTTATTTTGCGCCTTGGTTTTTCCACACGCTTCTTGCGACCCTGTTGACTATTTTGAATGAAACGCTTGATTGTTCGATGATCACGCTTCAGAAGCTTTTAATTTTAAGAGTGCTGCATCCCTCTGCAAGATATCTCACTATTTTTGACTTTTCTGAGCCTGTCAAGTCCTTCTTTTGACCCATTTTGCCAACGGAAAGGAAGTTGCCTAATAATTATGCACACCTGATATAGGGTGTTGATGTCATTAGACCACACCCCTTCTCATTACAGAGATGCACATCACCTAATATGCTTAATTGGTAGTAGGCTTTCGAGCCTATACAGCTTGGAGTAAGACAACATGCATAAAGAGGATGATGTGGTCAAAATACTCATTTGCCTAATAATTCTGCACACAGTGTATATATATATATATATATATATACACATATATAAAATAAAGTTTTATGGATTCTAACTTCAGTGAATACATTTGACTGTCCCATTAATCCCATGACAGCTCACTCTCGAATCAGCACTGCTTACATTTACAGAATAAATTCCGCCACTGCATTTTGTGATTACTCTTTAAGCATCAGTTGAAAGACTTGATAAGTTCTTATACATATCTGAAATAGAAGGAGCCTGAAAGTAGCTATAAAATAAGCTTGTGTTTCTCTAAATGTATTAAGCAGGCAGTGCTTCTCATAAAACTCCATTATGAATTCATGCCAGGCTTTAGATCATGTCTGTAGGAAGAGGGGATAGAGAGTGTAGAAAACCAATCTCGCTGCTGTAACAAATGGTAACTAATACTGAAAAAAATATATATAAATATTATTAGCGCTGCAGGATCTGTTGGCGCTCTACAAATAACCGATAATAATAATAATTATATTCGAAGGGACAATAAAGTAAAATTTAAACCTTCGTGATTTAGGTAGAGCGTGCAATTTTTAACTTAACAATTCACTTCTGTTATAAAATTTGCTTTGCACTCTTGGGGGGCAATATATTAACTGTCGGTCGGACATGATCTGCCCGACATCGCTAGATGTCGCTAGATGTCGGCATTAAACATTGCACAAGTATTTCTAGTGAAATGCTTGTGCAGTGCCGCCCCCTGCAGATTCGCGGCTGCTAGCAGGGGTTGTCAATCATTCCAATCGTATCTGATCGGGATGATTGCTGTTCACGGTCTCAGAGGTGATGGACGAGTTAAGGAGCAGCGGACTTACGGCCGCTTCTTCTTAACTTATGTTTCCAGTGATCTTGAAACTACGGGGGTAGATTACAGCATCCGCTGTTTGTTAAATCTACCCCTTGGTATTCTTTGTTGAAAATCATTCTTAGGTGGGCTCAGGAGCTGCTGCTGATTGGTGGCTACACACATTTGCCTCTTGTGATTGGCTCACCAGATGTGTTCATCTAGGTCCCAGTAATACAGTGCTACTCCTGAGCCTACTCTTCAACAAAGGATACTAACAGAACAAAATACATTTGATAATAGAAGCATGCTGGGAAAGTTGTTTAAAATTATATGTTCTATCTTTGATTTTTATGTCCCTTTAATAATAAATAATGATGGGTTTATTGAACTCTGTAGAACAAGGTTTAGATCCATAGATGCTCGTGAGGTTACCTCATTGTAAAGGTTTGCTTCACCTATGTTTTCCAGCATGAGGTGCCCACTACATGAAATCTCGCACATCAATCAAAACAGCTAGCAAGGTGCAAATATAATAAAAAAAATAAATTAATAAAACACGTAGGAAACTCACTTCCAAAATGGTTTGTGTAAATGTTTGTGATTATAAAGTATTTGCACCTGAACCTGAGCATTCTGGGAATTTCTAGAGGCGTGGTTGGGATATTTCTCCTACACCTTATCCCAGCATGGGGAATTCATAAAGACTCTATTGCCCCCTTGTGAAGTATTTAATCTTATGGTCGTGTCTCACTATTTCGAAGCTGATGAGCATGGACTGTTCTATAGAGATTTCTGTAAGTTTTTAAAGGTATTTTGTGATGTTGGTAACCAGTTAAATCTAGGCCAATTGCTAAGTTTTCTAATAGTTTTCCTATGGATTCAAAAGTCTTTGAACTTGAAACCCCTTCAAAAAGGCATGACAAGCACTTTGCTTGGCTTTTCTAATGGATTGGAGTAGTTGGTTACTATAGTATGAACACAAAGCAGTGCTTTGTGTTTATTTTTGTTGTATTACATGCTTATAAGTTAAAGGGACAGTCTAGTAAAAGTTAAACTTTCATGATTCATATAGGGCATGCAATTTTAAACAACTTTCCAATTTACTTCTATTATCTAATTTGCTCAATTCTTTAGATATCCTTTGCTGAAGAAATAGCAATGCACATGTGTGAGCCAATCACACAAGGCCTTTATGTGCAGCAACCAATTAGCAGCTGAGGGGCATATCTGGATATGCTTTTCAGCAAGTGATATCAAGAGAATGAAGCAAATTAGATAATAGAAGTAAATTAGAAAGTTGTTTAAAATGACATGCTCTTTCTAAATCACAAAAGAAAAAAATTGGGTTTCATGTCCCTTTAAAGTATAAAATAAAAAATAGCCACTGAACCTGAACCAACAAAGGTTAAACTCTACTACAGCAGGATATCAGTGTAAATAAATATTTTAAAATTGCATCCAGATTTTCATCTATTCTGAAGTTTGCTGCAAAATAATAGGGCTAAACATATGATCTCACAATAGTTTATTTAATCTCACCATATAGATATTTAACTCTTAAGGTACAGCACTTGATTTGCTGCATGGGTCAAGTGGAGAGCAAACATATTAGCGCTGTTGAGCGCTTATACCACTGAAGTTAAAACCAGTAGCGCTCCAATTCTCTGGTGCAACACATATGCAGAACTTGTAATTTACACTCCTTTATAGCCAAAGTCATTGGATAATGTGGTCCCTAGAATACATCCATGTCCATACAGAAAAGTAACACGCCACCTTACCAGGGAGCAGGGACTCACTTCAAACGATCAGTGCGATCCGAAACCGAACCTGTCGACATCCCTCACCCTGTCGGCACAGGTATTCTGAGTGTATCAGCGTCTATGACGTCATAGATCCGGGACTCCCAATGAAGAGTAATCACGGCTATAGTATCAGGTACAGGCTCGCAGTGGTCAAAGTGCCATGAGCAATCTAGCTGGTAATGGACATTCAGGAACAAAAGGAGGAAGTGCTCAACTGAAAGTTAAAAAATCAAAAAGTAGGTAAAATCATCATGGAGAAACACAATGTGCAGTAGATTGTAGCACCACTGGCTTATGCCGTAATCATAGCCATGGCGTAAGCCGAAACGCGTAAGCCAGTGGTGCTATGCTCTACTGCACATTGTGTTCCTCCATGATGTTTTTACCTACTTGGATTACAAATAAAACTTTTTGATTTTTTAACTTTCAATTGAGCACTTCCTACTTTTGTTCCTGAAATTCTGTTTTAATTCCTAATTCTGAGTGCGGGTCTGAGATATTGATAGTGCACCCTGCACTATCAATAGCAATCCTCTTGTAATCTGGGCCTTGGTGGGTAGACTTTATTTACATACAAGTATTCTATTCATTCCATGACATATTTTACAGGTATTTACATTGAGCCCTTGTCCCTTTAATATTCAACCTGTGTGTCTTGTTCTAGAATAGAGATCTATACAATGGAATGTCAAGAATTGTTTACTTATGTTCCTATCTGATGTAAAATTTCAGTTAATGTTTCAGCTGTGTCCTTAATTTACCTTTTGAACATGGCTGTGTGCCCATTTGAATGACAGCACACACACCCTACAGGAGCTGCCCCATGAATACAGATACACATACACTGTATTACAGACCATCTATGCACATATGCTCAGTTTGCTTTCACTACAACATTTGGTTTTCAGGCCCTAATATTACACATTTCTCAGACATGGCAGTGTATACATGAGTGATTCCCGCTGCTCATCTAAATAGCAATGCTGCACCTCATAGCATTAACTCTGCCGAGGAAGCACCATCTGCTCTAAACCTATTTCCAGATTTAATGACCCTGGGGATTGCCCTCACTGCATTAATATTTGGACCATATTCAGGTTTGTCTCTTATTATGTCTGTCTTTCTGCTGCTTGCACTTAATTCACTCAATATCAGAGAAGATATATTTAGAGGAGGAGCACAGACAAAATAGCAGGTTGCCTGCTGCATAACAATGAAGACCAAAGCAAAAACAAAGAAAAGGAGTCATCAAGAGAGCACAGTTGTAATGTCATGACATGTAGAGAGATAGATGTAGATCGAAATATACAAATAAATAGATGGATAAACAGAAATAGACAGATAGATAATTAGATAGATAGACATAGAGACAGATAGGTTAGATAGATAATAGATAGGTTAGATAGATTATAGATAGATAGATAGATAGATTAGATAGATGATAGATAGGTTAGATAGATGATAAATTGATAGATAGATGTAGATAGAAATATACAAATAAATAGATGGATAACAGAAATAGACAGATAGATAGATAGATAGATAGATGATTGATAAAAATATAGATAGATCTATCATAAAATGCTCATTAAAATAAGTTTTTTTATTTCTCTCCATGCTGTTGAGTTTTTGAGAATCTGTCCCTCAGTCTGTCAGCTCTATATCACTGCAGGAGTTAGACATGTGGTCCCCAAATAAATAACTTTTTATATGATACAAAAGAATACACAGTGTTAATGACTTAGACTAAATTAATAAAGGGACAATCTACTCCAGAATTTGTATTGTTTAAAAAAAAAGATAGATAGATAATCCCTTTATTACCCATTCACCAGTTTTGCATAGCCAACACTGTTATCTTAATATACTTTTTACCTCTGTGATTACCTTGTATCTAAGCCTCAGCAGACTGTCCTCTGTCTCAGTTCTTTTGACAGACTTGCATTTTATCCAATCAGTGCTGACTCATAAATAACTCCACGGGAGTGAGCACAGTGTTTTCTCTTGTAAGGTGTATCCAGTCCACGGATTCATCCATTACTTGTGGGATATTCTTCTTCCCAACAGGAAGCTGCAAGAGGATCACCCACAGCAGAGCTGTCTATATAGCTCCTCCCCTAACTGCCACCTCCAGTCATTCTCTTGCAGCTCTCGACAAGGGAAGTAGCTAGAGAGATGTGGTGAATTAGTGTAGTTTATCTTCAATCAAAAGTTTGTTATTTTTAAACGGTGCCGGCGTTGTACTGTTTTTTTACCTCAGGCAGAAGTTAGAAGAAGAATTTGCCTGAGGTTTTTGATGATCTTAGCAGGTTGTAACTAAGGTCCACTGCTGTTCTCACACATAACTGAAGAGTATGGGGAAACTTCAGCTGGGAGAACGGCCTGCAGAATTAACTGCTCTGAGTTATGTTCAGTATATTTTTTTCTAGAGGATGATAAGAACTAGAAAATGCTGACAGTGCCTGATATAGTTAAGGTAAGCCTGATTGCAGTGATTTAATAACGACTGGCATCATGCTTGCAGTAAAGGGTAATTTTCATATTACTTTCTATTATGGCTTAGTATGTAAAACGTTATATATATATAAGGAACGTTTTTTACTGAGGTGATAAATCTTTATTTGGGGCCTAGTTTTCCACATGGCTGTTATTTTACTTCTAGGAATAGTTTTTTAAGGCCCTCTGACTTTGAGTGCATGGTGGGAGGGGCCTATTTTCACGCTCTAATTGCGCAGTTGTTTTTTACATTCTGAGACATCCAGCTTCCCTGAAGGAGTCCCCTGTCATATTGGACCTCTGTAAAGGGTTTTTGTGCCTACAAAAGTCGTTTTATGGGAAGGTAGGAGCCACAGTAGAGCTGTGGCAGTTTGCTTGTGACTGTTATAACGGTTTTTACTGTTTTTTTGCTTCGTTTTTGAACCTGAGGGGTTAATCATCCATTTGAAAGTGGGTGCAATGCTATTTTAGTCTATTATATACACTGTAAAAATTTCATAGAGTTAACTGCTTTTTTCACTGTTTTGCAGTTTTTGTGTTTGTTTTTTTCCCTTAAAAGCACAGTACCGTTTTTTATATTCTGCTTTTTCACATTAATTAAAGTGTTTTCAAAGCTTGCTGGTCTCATTACTAGTCTGTTAAACATGTCTGACATAGAGGAAACTCCTTGTTCATTATGTTTAGAAGCCATTGTGGAACCCCCTCTAAGAATGTGTACCAAATGCACTGATCTTACTATAAGTTATAAAGACCATATTCTGGCTTTAAAAGATTTATCACCAGAGGAGATTGACAAGGGGGTAGTTATGCCGACTAACTCTCCCCACGTGTCAGAGCCTTTAACTCCCGCTCAAGGGGCGCCAAGTACATCTAGCGCGCCCATTGAGTATACTTTACAAGACATGGCGGCAGTTATGAATCATACTCTTACAGAAGTATTGTCCAAACTGCCAGGGTTACAAGGAAAGCGAGACAGCTCTGGGACTAGAAAAAATACAGAGCTCTCTGACGCTTTAGTAGCTATGTCCGATATACCCTCACAATGTGCAGAAGCCGAAGAAGGAGAGCTTCTATCTGTGGGTGATTTTTCTGACTCAGGGAAGACACTTCAACCTTATTCTGATATGTCTACATTTAAATTTAAGCTTGAACACCTCCGCATGTTGCTCAGTGAGGTTTTAGCAACTCTGGATGACTGTGACGCCATTGTAGTCCCAGAGAAATTGTGTAAATTGGATAAATACTACGCAGTGCCTGTCTACACTGATGTTTTTCCAATACCTAAGAGGTTTTCAGAAATTATTACGAAGGAATGGGATAGACCAGGTGTACCGTTCTCTCCCCCTCCTGTTTTTAAAAAGATGTTTCCCATAGATGCCGCTACACGGGACTTGTGGCAGACGGTCCCTAAGGTGGAGGGAGCAGTCTCTACTCTAGCGAAGCGTACAACTATCCCTGTCGAGGACAGTTGTGCTTTTCTAGATCCAATGACAAAAAATGGGAGGGTTACCTTAAGAAAAATTTTATTCAACAAGGTTTTATTCTCCAGCCCCTTGCATGCATTGCCCCTGTCACTGCTGCTTCTGGTTTGAGTCTTTAGAAGAGGCTCTACAGGTAGAAACCCCATTTGATGATATCCTTGACAAGCTTAAAGCTCTTAAGCTAGCCAATTCATTTGTTTCTGACGCCGTTGTTCATTTAACCAAATTAACGGCTAAGAACTCAGGTTTTGCTATTCAGGCGTGTAGGGCGCTATGGCTTAAATCCTGGTCAGCTGACGTTACTTCAAAGTCTAAGCTTCTCAATATTCCCTTCAAGGGGCAGACCTTATTCGGGCCTGAACTGAAGGAGATAATTTCTGATATTACTGGAGGAAAAGGTCACGCCCTTCCTCAGGATAGGTCCAACAAATTAAGGACCAAACAGCCTGATTTTCGTGCCTTTCGAAACTTCAAGAGTGGCGCAGCTTCAACTTCCTCTAATACAAAACAAGAGGGAAATTTTGCCCAGTCCAAGCCGGTCTGGAGACCTAACCAGGCTTGGAACAAAGGAAAGCAGGCCAAAAAACCTGCTGCTGCCTCTAAGACAGCATGAAAGTTCAGCCCCCGATCCGGTAACGGATCTAGTAGGGGGCAGACTTTCTCTCTTCGCCCAGGCTTGGGCAAGAGATGTCCAGGATCCCTGGGCGTTGGAAATTGTGTCCCAGGGATATCTTCTGGACTTCAAAGCTTCTTCCCCAAAAGGAAGATTTAATCTCTCACAATTATCTGCAAACCAGATAAAGAGAGAGGCATTCTTACATTGTGTTCAAGACCTCCTAGTTATGGGAGTGATCCACCCAGTTCCAAAGGAGGAACAGGGGCAAGGCTTCTATTCAAATCTGTTTGTGGTTCCCAAGAAAGAGGGAACCTTCAGACCAATCTTAGATCTCAAGATCCTAAACAAATTTCTCAGGGTCCCATCCTTCAAGTTGGAGACTATTCGAACCATCCTACCTATGATCCAGGAGGGTCAATATATGACTACCGTGGACTTAAAGGATGCTTATCTGCACATTCCGATACACAGAGATCATCATCGGTTTCTCAGGTTCGCCTTCCTAGACAGGCATTACTAGTTTGTGGCTCTTCCGTTTTGGTTAGCTACAGCACCAAGAATCTTTACGAAGGTTCTGGGGTCACTCCTAGCGGTCCTAAGGCTGCGGGGTATAGCAGTAGCCCCTTACCTAGACGACATTCTAATACAGGCGTCGAATTTTCAAATCGCCAGGTCCCATACAGACATTGTTCTGGCATTTCTGAGGTCGCATGGGTGGAAAGTGAACGAAGAAAAAAGTTCTCTATCCCCTCTCACAAGAGTTATCTTCCTAGGAACTCTGATAGATTCTGTAGAAATGAAGATTTACCTGACAGAGGCCAGGTTGTCAAAACTTCTAAATTCCTGCCGTGTTCTTTATTCTACTTCTCGCCCTTCAGTGGCTCAGTGTATGGAAGTAATCATCTTAATGGTAGCGGCAATGGACATAGTGCCGTTTGCCCGCCTACATCTCAGACCGCTGCAACTCTGCATGCTCAGTCAGTGGAATGGGGATTACACAGATTTGTCCCCTCTACTAAATCTGGATCAAGAGACCAGGGATTCTCTTCTCTGGTGGTTATCTCGGGTCCATCTGTCCAAGGGTATGACCTTCCGCAGGCCAGATTGGACAATAGTAACGACAGATGCCAGCCTTCTGGGCTGGGGTGCAGTCTGGAACTCCCTGAAGGCTCAGGGCTTGTGGACTCAGCAGGAGATACTCCTTCTGATAAACATTCTGGAACTAAGAGCGATATTCAATGCTCTTCAGGCTTGGCCTCAGCTAGCTGCGGTCAGGTTCATAAGTTTTCAGTCGGACAACATCACGACTGTAGCCTACATCAACCATCAAGGGGGAACAAGGAGTTCCCTAGCAATGTTGGAGGTTTCAAAAATAATTCTATGGGCAGAGGTTCACTCTTGCCATCTATCAGCTATCCATATCCCAGGAGTAGAGAACTGGGAGGCGGATTTTCTAAGTCGACAGACTTTTCATCCGGGGGAGTGGGAACTCCATCCGGAGGTGTTTGCACAGTTAATTCAACTTTGGGGCAAACCAGAACTGGATCTCATAGCGTCTCGTCAGAACGCCAAGCTTCCTTGTTACGGATCCAGGTCCAGGGATCCTAAGGCAGCGCTGATAGATGCTCTAGCAGCGCCTTGGTCTTTCAACCTTGCTTATGTGTTTCCACCGTTTCCTCTGCTCCCTCGTCTGATTGCCAAGATCAAGCAGGAGAGAGCTTCGGTGATTTTGATAGCACCTGCAAGGCCACGCAGGACTTGGTATGCAGATCTGGTGGACATGTCATCCTTTCCACCATGGACTCTGCCGCTGAGGCAGGACCTTCTACTTCTGGGTCCTTTCAACCATCCAAATCTAATTTCTCTGCGTCTGACTGCTTGGAGATTGAACGCTTGATTTTATCAAAACATGGTTTCTCCGAATCGGTCATTGATACCTTAATTCAGGCTCGAAAGCCTGTCACCAGGAAAATCTATCATAAGATATGGTGTAAATATCTTCATGGGTGTGAATCCAAGAGTTACTCATGGAGTAAAGTCAGGATTCCCAGGATATTATCTTTTCTCCAAGAAGGATTGGAGAAGGGATTGTCAACTAGTTCCTTAAAGGGACAGATTTCTGCTCTGTCTATTCTTTTGCACAAGCGTCTGGCGGATGATCCAGACGTTCAGGCGTTTTGTCAGGCTTTAGTTAGAATCAAGCCTGTGTTTAAACCTGTTGCTCCGCCATGGAGTTTAAATCTAGTTCTTAAAGTTCTTCAAGGGGTTCCGTTTGAACCTCTGCATTCCATAGATATTAAGCTTTTATCTTGGAACGTTCTGTTTTTGGTAGCTATCTCTTCGGCTCGAAGAGTTTCAGAGTTATCTGCCTTGCAGTGTGATTCCCCTTATCTGATCTTCCATGCAGATAAGGTAGTTTTGCGTACCAAACCTGGGTTTCTTCCTAAGGTGGTATCTAATAAGAATATCAATCAGGAGATTGTTGTTCCGTCACTGTGTCCTAATCCTTCTTCAAAAAAAGAACGTCTATTACACAATCTTGACTTGGTTCGTTCTTTAAAGTTTTATTTACAAGCTACTAAAGATTTTCGTCAAACATCTGCATTGTTTGTTGTCTACTCTGGACAGAGGAAAGACCAAAAGGCTTCAGCAACTTCTCTTTCTTTTTGGTTAAGAAGTATAATCCGCTTAGCTTATGAGACTGCTGGCCAGCAGCCTCCTGAAAGAATTACAGCTCATTCCACTAGAGCGGTGGCTTCCACATGGGCCTTTAAAAATGAGGCTTCTGTTGAACAGATTTGTAAAGCGGCGACTTGGTCCTCGCTTCATACTTTTTCTAAATTCTACAAATTTGATACTTTTGCTTCTTCGGAGGCTATTTTTGGGAGAAAGGTCTTACAGGCAGTGGTGCCTTCTGTTTAAGCGCCTGCCTTGTCCCTCCCTTCATCCGTGTCCTATAGCTTTGGTATTGGTATCCCACAAGTAATGGATGAATCTGTGGACTGGATACACCTTACAAGAGAAAACAAAATTTATGCTTACCTGATAAATTTATTTCTCTTGTGGTGTATCCAGTCCACGGCCCGCCCTGTTATTTTAAGGCAGGTGTTTTTTATTTTTAAACTGCAGTCACCACTGCACCCTATAGTTTCTCCTTTCTCTTGCTTGTCTTCGGTCGAATGACTGGAGGTGGCAGTTAGGGGAGGAGCTATATAGACAGCTCTGCTGTGGGGAAGGAGACTATCCCACAAGTAATGGATGAATCCGTGGACTGGATACACCACAAGAGAAATAAATTTATCAGGTAAGCATAAATTTTGTTATCTATATAGCACACATGAACTAGTGCTGTCTAACTGTGAAAAACTGTTAAAATGCACTGAGTTAGGAGGTGTCCTTTAAGGGCTTTAAAAATCAGCATATGAGCCTACCTAGGTTTAGCTTCAAACAAAGAATACCAAGAGAACAAAGCAAATTGATGGTAAAAGTAAAATGGAAATTTGTTTTAAATTGCATGCCCTATCTGAATCATGAAAGTTTAATTTTGACTAGACTGTCCCCATAAATATATTCAAGTGACTTGGGCTCATTTATATTAACTCTACTCTCAGTATGTGCTGCTCTTGTCAAATGCCATGGATCCTAGGGTCCCACCAGCACCCATTATAGGGCCTGTAAGGATGTGAACTACCCCTCTGCATGCTCATTCCCTCACATACACTCATAATCTCTCGCCCTCTATCACACTTCCTGTCTCTCCCAACCTGTCTCTTGTATCTTTCACCCTCTTCTTCTCTCAATCCCTCTATTACTCACCATTAATTACACTATCACACCTTCTTACTCCCCTTTTTTCTCATCCTTCTTACTCCGCCACTTCCAACTCAAAGTTATAAAATGACAATATAAAAAGCATGTTTTATATGTATAATACAGTAGTATACATGTGCTGTGCATTCACATCTGTATTTGTTTTGCTTTCTTGTGCTCTAGACTCTCCAATTCCATCTATGCAGTTTACTTGAGCTTGGGGTACAACAGTGCAGACCTCCAAATGTTTTGTGGATGCCTTGGACGACTAGGATGTATAGGTCGTGTGAGGGGAGTTGTGGGCCAAGCTTTGGGTGTTCTGTGTGTGGGATCATAAAAGAAAGAGTGGAGACACAGGCATACTGTGGGATTGGTTGAGTGTATCATGGGCAGTCAAAAGGGTTGGTGCAAGCTGTAGGCGGGGTCTAGAAAGTACCTGATTTCACTTTGGCACTAAGACATTTGCACTGAAGGTAAAACTGCTGGAGGGACAACAGGGCAGAGCTCCCAAACCCTGAATAACCTGCAATATATGGGGCTGTTGGCAGCTCTGAGCAATGTTATTAATTGTGTGATGATGCAGCTATATCATTGGTTTAAACTTCCTTACATGAATATATGTGAAAAGCCTGAAAAAGGCTGGTCCACATAAGGCACACTATAATGCCAGCAACGCACACATATATATGCATCTATCTTATTATTATACATTTATATATTGTAAATTCAACTTTAAACTACATATGTTCAAATGGATTGAAATGGATTCGAAAATTTGCCAATAGGATGTTGTCACACTGCAAATCCTTTTTATATCAATTCCTGCATCTATGTGTTTATTAAAATGTATTAAAGGAACAGTAAACACCAGAATTGTTGTTTAAAAAGGTAGATAATCCCTTTATTACCCATTCCCCAGTTTTGCATAACCAACACAGTTATAATAATATACCTTTTACCTCTGTAATTACCTTGTATATCTGCCTCTGCAAACTGCCCCCTTATTTCAGCTCTTTTGACAGGATTGCATTTCTTTCATGTAATTAGCAAGAGTCCATGAGCTAGTGACGTATGGGATATACATTCCTACCAGGAGGGGCAAAGTTTCCCAAACCTCAAAATGCCTATAAATACACCCTTCACCACACCCACAAATCAGTTTTACAAACTTTGCCTCCTATGGAGGTGGTGAAGTAAGTTTGTGCTAGATTCTACGTTGATATGCGCTCCGCAGCAGGTTGGAGCCCGGTTTTCCTCTCAGCGTACAGTGAATGTCAGAGGGATGTGAGGAGAGTATTGCCTATTTGAATGCAATGATCTCCTTCTACGGGGTCTATTTCATAGGTTCTCTGTTATCGGTCGTAGAGATTCATCTCTTACCTCCCTTTTCAGATCGACAATATACTCTTATATATATACCATTACCTCTGCTGATTTTCGTTTCAGTACTGGTTTGGCTTTCTACAACATGTAGACGAGTGTCCTGGGGTAAGTAAATCTTATTTTCTGTGACACTCTAAGCTATGGTTGGGCGCTTTTTTATAAAGTTCTAAATATATGTATTCAAACATTTATTTGCCTTGACTCAGAATGTTCAAAATTCCTTATTTTCAGACAGTCAGTTTCATATTTGGGATAATGCATTTGAATCAATCTTTTTTTCTTACCTTAAAAAATTTGACTTTTTCCCTGTGGGCTGTTAGGCTCGCGGGGGCTGAAAATGCTTCATTTTATTGCGTCATTCTTGGCGCAGACTTTTTTGGCACAAAAAATCTTTTCTGTTTCCGGCGTCATACGTGTCGCCGGAAGTTGCGTCATTTTTTGACGTTCTTTTGCGCCAAAAATGTCGGCGTTCCGGATGTGGCGTCATTTTTGGCGCCAAAAGCATTTAGGCGCCAAATAATGTGGGCGTCTTATTTGGCGCTAACAAAATATGGGCGTCGCTTTTGTCTCCACATTATTTAAGTCTCATTTTTCATTGCTTCTGGTTGCTAGAAGCTTGTTCTTTGGCATTTTTTCCCATTCCTGAAACTGTCATTTAAGGAATTTGAGCAAGATGTCTCATGTTGCATCTGAGTCAGAAGATACTTCAGGAAAATCGCTGCCTGGTGCTGGAACTACCAAAGCTAAGTGTATCTGCTGTAAACTTTTGGTAGCTGTTCCTCCAGCTGTTGTTTGTATTAAATGTCATGACAAACTTGTTAATGCAGAAAATATTTCCTTTAGTAAAATACCATTACCTGTTGCAGTTCCATCAACATCTAATGTTCAGAGTGTTCCAGATAACATCAGAGATTTTGTTTCTGAATTCATTAAGAAGGCTATGTCTGTTATTCCTCCTTCTAGTAAACATAAAAAGTCTTTTAAAACTTCTCTTTATCCAGATGAATTTTTAAATGAACATCATCATTCTGATTCTAATGATTCTTCTGGTTCAGAGGATTCTGTTTCAGAGGTTGATGCTGATAAATCTTCATATTTATTTAAAATGGAATTTATTCGTTCTTTACTTAAAGAAGTCCTAATTGCATTAGAAATTGAGGATTCTGGTCCTCTTGATACTAAATCTAAACGTTTAGACAAGGTCTTTAAATCTCCTGTAGTTATTCCAGAAGTTTTTCCTGTTCCTGGTGCTATTTCTGAAGTAATTTCCAGGGAATGGAATAATTTGGGTAATTCATTTACTCCTTCTAAACGTTTTAAGCAATTATATCCTGTGCCGTCTGACAGATTAGAGTTTTGGGACAAAATCCCTAAAGTTGATGGGGCTATCTCTACCCTTGCTAAACGTACTACTATTCCTACGGCAGATGGTACTTCCTTTAAGGATCCTTTAGATAGGAAAATTGAATCCTTTCTAAGAAAAGCTTATTTGTGTTCAGGTAATCTTCTTAGACCTGCTATATCTTTGGCGGATGTTGCTGCAGCTTCAACTTTTTGGTTGGAAACTTTAGCGCAACAAGTAACAGATCATGATTCTTCAACATGCTAATAATTTTATCTGTGATGCCATTTTTGATATTATCAGAGTTGATGTCAGGTTTATGTCTCTAGCTATTTTAGCTAGAAGAGCTTTATGGCTTAAAACTTGGAATGCTGATATGTCTTCTAAATTGACTCTACTTTCCCTTTCTTTCCAGGGTAATAAATTATTTGGTTCTCAGTTGGATTCTATTATCTCAACTGTTACTGGTGGGAAAGGAACTTTTTTACCACAGGATAAAAAATCTAAGGGTAAAAACAGGGCTAATAATCGTTTTCGTTCCTTTCGTTTCAACAAAGAACAAAAGCCTGATCCTTCATCCTCAGGCGCAGTTTCAGTTTGGAAACCATCTCCAGTCTGGAATAAATCCAAGCCTTCTAGAAAAGCAAAGCCAGCTTCTAAGTCCACATGAAGGTGCGGCCCTCATTCCAGCTCAGCTGGTAGGGGGCAGATTACGTTTTTTCAAAGAAATTTGGATCAATTCTGTTCACAATCTTTGGATTCAGAACATTATTTCAGAAGGGTACAGAATTGGTTTCAAGATAAGACCTCCTGCAAAGAGATTTTTTCTTTCCCGTGTCCCAGTAAACCCAGCGAAAGCTCAAGCATTTCTGAAATGTGTTTCAGATCTAGAGTTGGCTGGAGTAATTATGCCAGTTCCAGTTCTGGAACAGGGGCTGGGGTTTTATTCGAATCTCTTCATTGTACCAAAGAAGGAGAATTCCTTCAGACCAGTTCTGGATCTAAAAATATTGAATCGTTATGTAAGGATACCAACATTCAAAATGGTAACTGTAAGGACTATCCTGCCTTTTGTTCAGCAAGGGCATTATATGTCTACAATAGATTTACAGGATGCATATCTGCATATTCCGATTCATCCAGCTCACTATCAGTTTCTGAGATTCTCTTTCCTGGACAAGCATTACCAGTTTGTGGCTCTGCCGTTTGGCCTAGCAACAGCTCCAAGAATTTTTACAAAGGTTCTCAGTGCCCTTCTGTCTGTAATCAGAGAACAGGGTATTGTGGTATTTCCTTATTTGGACGATATCTTGGTACTTGCTCAGTCTTCGCATTTAGCAGAATTTCATATGAATCGACTTTTGTTGTTTCTTCAAGATCATGGTTGGAGGATCAATTCACTAAAAAGTTCATTGATTCCTTAGACAAGGGTAACCTTTTTGGGTTTCCAGATAGATTCAGTGTCCATGACTCTGTCTTTGACAGACAAGAGACGTCTAAAATTGATTTCAGCTTGTCGAAACCTTCAGTCACAATCATTCCCTTCGGTAGCCTTATGCATGGAAATTCTAGGTCTTATGACTGCTGCATCGGACGCGAACCCCTTTGCTCGTTTTCACATGCGACCTCTTCAGCTCTGTATGCTGAACCAATGGTGCAGGGATTACACAAATATGTCTCAATTAATATCTTTAAAACCGATTGTACGACACTCTCTGACGTGGTGGACAGATCACCATCGTTTAGTTCAGGGGGCTTCTTTTGTTCTTCCGACCTGGACTGTAATTTCAACAGATGCAAGTCTTACAGGTTGGGGAGCTGTGTGGGGGTCTCTGACGGCACAAGGGGTTTGAGAATCTCAGGAGGTGAGATTACCGATCAATATTTTGGAACTCCGTGCAATTTTCAGAGCTCTTCAGTCTTGGCCTCTTCTGAAGAGAGAATCGTTCATTTGTTTTCAGACAGACAATGTCACAACTGTGGCATACATCAATCATCAAGGAGGGACTCAGTCCTCTGGCTATGAAAGAAGTATCTCGAATTCTGGTTTGGGCGGAATCCAGCTCCTGTCTAATCTCTGCGGTTCATATTCCAGGTATAGACAATTGGGAAGCGGATTATTTCAGTCGCCAAACGTTGCATCCGGGCGAATGGTCTCTTCACCCAGAGGTATTTCTTCAGATTGTTCAAATGTGGGAACTTCCAGAAATAGATCTGATGGCTTCTCATCTAAACAAGAAACTTCCCAGGTATCTGTCCAGATCCCGGGATCCTCAGGCGGAGGCAGTGGATGCATTATCACTTCCTTGGAAGTATCATCCTGCCTATATCTTTCCGCCTCTAGTTCTTCTTCCAAGAGTAATCTCCAAGATTCTGAAGGAATGCTCGTTTGTTCTTCTGGTAGCTCCAGCATGGCCTCACAGGTTTTGGTATGCGGATCTTGTCCGGATGGCCTCTTGCCAACCGTGGACTCTTCCGTTAAGACCAGACCTGTCGCAAGGTCCTTTTTTCCATCAGGATCTCAAATCCTTAAATTTAAAGGTATGGAGATTGAACGCTTGATTCTTGGTCAAAGAGGTTTCTCTGACTCTGTGATTAATACTATGTTACAGGCTCGTAAATCTGTATCTAGAGAGATATATTATAGAGTCTGGAAGACTTATATTTCTTGGTGTCTTTCTCATCATTTTTCCTGGCATTCTTTTAGAATTCCGAGAATTTTACAGTTTCTTCAGGATGGTTTAGATAAAGGTTTGTCCGCAAGTTCCTTGAAAGGTCAAATCTCTGCTCTTTCTGTTCTTTTTCACAGAAAGATTGCTAATCTTCCTGATATTCATTGTTTTGTACAAGCCTTGGTTCGTATAAAACCTGTCATTAAGTCAATTTCTCCTCCTTGGAGTTTGAATTTGGTTCTGGGGGCTCTTCAAGCTCCTCCGTTTGAACCTATGCATTCATTGGACATTAAATTACTTTCTTGGAAAGTTTTGTTCCTTTTGGCCATCTCTTCTGCCAGAAGAGTCTCTGAATTGTCTGCTCTTTCTTGTGAGTCTCCTTTTCTGATTTTTCATCAGGATAAGGCGGTGTTGCGAACTTCTTTTACATTTTTACCTAAGGTTGTGAATTCCAACAACATTAGTAGAGAAATTGTGGTTCCTTCATTATGCCCTAATCCTAAGAATTCTAAGGAGAAATCATTGCATTCTTTGGATGTTGTTAGAGCTTTGAAATATTATGTTGAAGCTACTAAGACTTTCCGAAAGACTTCTAGTCTATTTGTCATCTTTTCCGGTTCTAGAAAAGGCCAGAAAGCTTCTGACATTTCTTTGGCATCTTGGTTGAAATCTTTAATTCATCATGCCTATGTTGAGTCGGGTAAAACTCCGCCTCAGAGGATTACAGCTCATTCTACTAGGTCAGTTTCTACTTCCTGGGCGTTAAGGAATGAAGCTTCGGTTGATCAGATTTGCAAAGCAGCAACTTGGTCTTCTTTGCATACTTTTACTAAATTCTACCATTTTGATGTGTTTTCTTCTTCTGTTTCAGTTTGAATCTTCTGCTTATATTTTTAATATTAAACTTTATTTTGGGTGTGGATTATTTTCAGCGGAATTGGCTGTCTTTATTTTATCCCTCCCTCTCTAGTGACTCTTGCGTGGAAGATCCACATCTTGGGTAGTCATTATACCATACGTCACTAGCTCATGGACTCTTGCTAATTACATGAAAGAAAACATAATTTATGTAAGAACTTACCTGATAAATTAATTTCTTTCATATTAGCAAGAGTCCATGAGGCCCGCCCTTTTTTGTGGTGGTTATTATTTTTTTGTATAAAGCACAATTATTCCAATTCCTTATTTTTTATGCTTTCGCACTTTTTCTTATCACCCCACTTCTTGGCTATTCGTTAAACTGATTTGTGGGTGTGGTGAGGGGTGTATTTATAGGCATTTTGAGGTTTGGGAAACTTTGCCCCTCCTGGTAGGAATGTATATCCCATACGTCACTAGCTCATGGACTCTTGCTAATATGAAAGAAATGAATTTATCAGGTAAGTTCTTACATAAATTATGTTTTTTAGCCAATCAGTGCTAACTCCTAGGAGCTTCACGTGCCTGAGCTCAATGTTATCTATGTGAAACACATGAACTAACGCCCTCTAGTGGTGAAAAACTGTAAAAATGCTTTCAGATTAGAGGCGGCCTTCAAGGTCTAAGAAATTAGCATATGAACCTCCTATGTTTAGCTTTTAACTAAGAATACCAAGAAAACAAAGCAGAATTGGTAATAAAAGTAAATTGGAAAGTTGTTTAAAATTGCATGCCCTATTTAAATAATGAAAGGTTTGTTTTTACTTGACTGTCCCTTTAAATTAAAAAAATATCTCTGAAACATGAAAAATACATTTTGAGATTCATACCCCTTTAATATTAAGGGGCCGATTTACTAAAGTGCGGATGGACATGATATGATGTAGCGTATAATGTCCAGGGGGTGTCAATTAGCCCGATCGTATAGGATCCGGCAGATTGAAGACTGCAGCCTCAGAAGCAGCGGACAAGTTATGGAGCAGCTGTCTTTCGGAGCTTGATAATTCGGCCCCAAAGAGAACAGAGCCAACGTTATTGCAGTTAAACATGTGAATGGGTCGAACATTTGGTTCTTCTGAACATTTCGGTTCGGGTTTTTCAATCAATTTGAGTCGTCAGCATTTCGGTCACCGACACATTTGTTTGTCCTGAAATTTTTTACATCCCATTAAAGCCTTTGGGAAGTCTTCAAAACATTAACTTTACCCACAAAATTACTCTGCTAGGAAATGCCAACAAATCTAAACATTCATTGCTAACTGGGACACGAGAACATTCAGGTACTGGAAAAAGTTTTACAAAGAGAATTCAAACAATAAATTGAAATTAAAAGCACCACTTCAACCTTCCCTTATGATATATATATTTTTTTTTTTAAATCCCACATGCTAAAGTACCTACATTCCTCACTTTCTCACACACCTACTCAATAACAAGTTTGTAGTTAATAGTTTTCCTTAAAGACTTTTCTCAGAGAAGGGCAGGAACAGGAGGCAGCAGCAGGAAGCAAATTAACTGAAGTAGGCATCTGATATTATTAGTACGTAAACCCCAAAAATACGCCTCCAAGGAAGGAGGACTAACATACGTTTACTAGAGTCCTTTGGACACAGCGGCCAGCAGTTCCGTGAAGGATTTTGCATTGACAGAGGATCACCACCACAGAGCAGGGAGGACAGAAGCAGGAGTGGCCGCAGTATCAGAGTTACTGAACTAGCTAGGTAGGCCTGACTTGTGGCTGTGCACCTCTCGCTATACAAGGCAGAGCCAAGCTAAGGCAGGTGTAGAGGTGGGACATGTCAGTCACGATACTCGGAAGCAGCGTAGCACGGCACTGCTCTTCTGAGCCAGGATGTGAGTGACATTTAAGTCACATAATGCCGGGAAGCAGCGTAGAGCGGCACTGGTCTTCTGAGCCAGCATGTGAGTGACAGGTCTTCCTACACTACCTTTTTTTTTTTTTAAATTCTTTTTATTAAACAAGAGAGTTCATATACATGGTACATACTGGTACAAGTACATTTTTGGTAAAGTCACTGCAGTTCATGACAACAACAGGGTATCCAAAGTGAAGAATTGCAGTGTGCAAATTATACAGATACTCTAGAAATAATGCAGAGAGGCAATATAAGTGTGAGATATGCCCATCCCATTATGTAAAAGCAGAGTTGTTTTGAGTCAAAAAGTCACCTGAAGCATTTCAAGCAACTAAGATTGGTGGGATGTTGAGGATTGCTTGAACTCCTTGTTTTTTTCTGAAATAACAAACCAAACACACAAACAAACAAATAAACCAACAAACAGGGGGCAAACATTTCTATAAAAAGTTATACTGAGAGTGAGCCTTAGCATGAGTAGCAGTCTATTTGTGTATCACCCAGGTCTACATTTATAGGAGAGTTTTATAATATATGGGGTAGCGAGGCGTGTTTCCTGACGTAACTGGTCTATGTAAACTAGTGACGCGATCTATGTTATCAGTATTGGAAGCCTAGAGTTACTTAAAATAGTCACTTGCAAAGTTAGCATGGGCGTTGGATATCACCATTGGGTTAGGTTTTGTGGTAGTGTGCGCAAATCAATTAAATTAGAGATCCTCAGTCCGAATCAGAACACCTCCATAATGGGGCGATACAGTAAAGTCCAGTATATACATACTCCGACTGAGGACATTTAAAATGTTGTGTTACATAAATAATAGACACGTTCAAAAATTAATTGGGCTCTTGGGTAAGGAGAAGGCACTAGTGGGTCTCACTCTTATAACCTTGATCAAACAAATAAACAAAATAAAACACAAATAGAACCGCGACATCTGAGACAGAATACGGGCCTTACCTCTATTTGAGAACAAGGGTTGTAGCTGTGGGTTACAGGTATAACGTTGAGTTACTATGGTTGCTATTCTACAAAATTACATTGTGTGGCTCTAAGTTTTAATTGTGAAGGTTAATACGTTTTCACTAGACCAGCCTGCATTCAGGGAACATATGATCTTATTAGCCGCTATAGTGAGATAAGTAGATAATATGCTTGCTATAGTGTATGAGCATGAGACATTTAATATGATTTTCATTTCCAATGGCTTATAATGTATACAAGACCAGTATATAGATGTGCGCTTCATAAGAGCAGGTCCGAGAACTTAGAATAGGAAGTGAGGAAATTAAGGTAAATTAGATTAAGAGAGGACGTTAGCGCCAAAATGTAAGGGAGGGCTAGACTACTACATAGATGTTTTTTTTTAACATTGCGTTAGTCTCATACACAGAGTTAGAAATAAAAACATCAGTATTGAGCACATCTAGGGTACTAATGAATATACCATGACAGGGGTTGGACAGGTTGGGGGGCTTAGATGAAAGAACAAACCCTGTCTCTTGCCACATTTATATAAAAATAAGGATAGGGAAAAGAGGCAGGTCAACATCTCAATACCCTGCAAAAACTCAAAAGGTCCCAGTGCATAGAAATATAGCGATCAAACTGACTACCTCTGAATTAACTATAGCTTTGTGAGTAAGGGTAATTATCTGTCGCTAGACACATTGCTTGTGTTGCCAACTATATACAAAGGACACAAGAACAAAAAATAAACATAATAGCATTGTTACCAGAGTTAGCAGAAACCAAAGTGCAGGCAAATACACATCGCAGTATTATGTGCAATATCTACTTAGGGAGCATTTTAAACTGAAAAAATAAAACAGCATTAGAATTGTGTAGCAGTCTTTTGTTTGCGGCAAGTAAAGTCTACACTCTGAAGTACTAAGGGAGTGTCATTAGGAGCAAGAGGATGACAGTTCAGCCGATTCCAGTAGATAAGCGAGTTCTATGGGTAGATAGTATTATGTCTTCCATGTGCCTCAGGAACATAAGCATAGCCACCACTGAGCCCATTCCCCGGGCTGATCCATTGCCCTGCAGCAGACACATACCATGGCAGCACGCACCCCCCAGCAACTCTTGAGCGAGCATGTGTGTGTCAAAGTTATGTTGCAGTAAAGGCACAATGCCCGCCGCCACGATGCTCCGCTCTGACACTGCGTCCCCTGCGCCCCTGCTGACTGCCTCCGCTCTTTCTTGTGGTTTACAGCAGAGGTTCTGTATGTTCAGCAAGTCAGTGCTCAGTGGAAATGGGCCACACAGCTGTGACCGTATCTGTCGCCCCTACGGTCTCTTCACATGCTCTGGCTGGTATATCCCTGGGATCGCACCGACTCTCAGATTCAAGCACGTGGGTGATATCTCAGTTTTCAATGTCGCTGCCTCCCCCCAGTCTGTGAAGGAGCTGCGGTCATGAGGCTGTTATCCGCCCCCTCGGCATGGGGTATAGTGGCGGTTGCCAAAAACTGTGAGGTAAGTCCATGCCGATCGGGTACAGGTTTCTTAGGGCGGGAAGACTGCTCCGGTATCTTCACCATTGCGTGGAGATCCATGCAGGATGATAGTAGTCTGTCCAGTTTATGCAGGAGCATGGCCTTCACCTCAGCAAAGATGCAGTTGCTAGTCTCTGTTTCTTCAGCGATAGGCAATTCCATTGCAGGAGGTTGGGTGGTGATATGCGGGTACAGCACTATGTATAGCTTGTCAACAGAACAGATGCTACAGTGCCAGATGGCCTTCTTAGCCTTATGCTACGACCGGGGGCTAGGGCTGATGGAGTGCCCTGCACAATTAAAGTATCGACTGGCGATGACCAGAGTAGAGTCTCCCAGTAAGATATATGCTGTGGGGGTCTGGATGGTCTCTAGATATTTCGGAAAAAGCTACTTATTTAGCTGATATTGGCAGCGCTCTTGTAGCTTGCTTCCATCCAGAAGTCCCGCCCACCGGAAGTCCCCCTACACTACCTTTTATGCATAACTTACCCCAAAGTTGCAAGCTAACACTGCATTGGCTGCCTCGCTACACAATTTTTTTTCTGCCCTTGACTTTAACCGATGCTCATTGCAAATCCTGCAGTCAAGATAGTACCTGAAGACCATTTTGATTAAACTTAATTGCGGGTAAAACGAAGGGGGCAAATAAAACAATAAAACCACTGAGCGCAATTATGTGCAGCAAGAGAGAGAGAGCAGTTTAGTGTACAAATTAGCTGAACATAATTTTAAATATCATGGGTAACCAAAACAGTAAACAAAGAAGGAATTTGAATTTGGATATAAAGAGCATAACTCCGAAGGTGGGGCATTTGGCCCCTCTCTTAAGATGCCCATGAAGTGGTCTTTATTGGCTTTGGGATTGGGAACATCTGTAGCCTATAGATATTTGATACAGATGTTATTCAGAAGGACAGTTTTAGAGGTCACAGGAAAACACCGGAGGTAGCAGTGACATTTCAGTCATGTGATGCCGGGAAGTAGCGTAGCGCAGCACTGTTCTTCTGAGCCAACATGTGAGTGACAGGTCTGTTGTCCAGCGCGGATGCTATGCCTCTACCTGTTCAGAACCTTTTAGGTTAGTAGTTATTTTGGGTAAAATAATTTCACACTACAGTGTGATGTTGTCATATTGCTGTTATTCTCACAATAAAGTGATTAGCAGTTTTTATGTATTTGCAATGCAATGCTGGCAACCCTAGTTCTGAACCTGTACAGAAGTAAAGACAGGAAGCAGGAATTCCTAGTACAAATTCAGGCTGTTTAGCATTATGTACAAACTCTTTGCACAAATAATACAAGTGCTTCTGTCTAAAATGTGTGTGTGTATGTATGTATGTATATATGTATGTGTGTGTGCATATGTGTGTATATGTATGTATGTGTATGTATATATGTATGTGTGTGTGTGCATATGTGTGTATATGTATGTATACATGAATATGTGTGTGTAGGTACTGTAAATATGTACTGTATATGTGTGTCTATGCATGTATGAATATGTGTGTGTATGTATATTTGTGTATGTGTATGCATGTATGAATATGTGTGTGTATGTATATTTGTGTATGCATGTATGAATATGTGTGTGTATGTATATTTGTGTATGTATGTATGAATATGTGTGTGTATGTATATTTGTGTATGTGTATGCATGTATGAATATGTGTGTGTATGTATATTTGTGTATGTGTATGCATGTATGAATATGTGTGTGTATGTATATTTGTGTATGTGTATGCATGTATGAATATGTGTGTGTATGTATATTTGTGTATGTGTATGCATGTATGAATATGTGTGTGTATGTATATTTGTGTATGTGTATGCATGTATGAATATGTGTGTGTATGTATATTTGTGTATGTGTATGCATGTATGAATATGTGTGTGTATGTATATTTGTGTATGTGTATGCATGTATGAATATGTGTGTGTATGTATATTTGTGTATGTGTATGCATGTATGAATATGTGTGTGTATGTATGTATGTGTGTGTGTATATGTGTGTATATGTATGTATGTGTATGTACTGTATATATGTATGTGTGTATGTGTGTACAGGGAGTGCAGAATTATTAGGCAAGTTGTATTTTTGAGGATTAATTTTATTATTGAACAACAACCATGTTCTCAATGAACCCAAAAAACTCATTAATATCAAAGCTGAATAGTTTTGGAAGTAGTTTTTAGTTTGTTTTTAGTTATAGCTATTTTAGGGGGATATCTGTGTGTGCAGGTGACTATTACTGTGCATAATTATTAGGCAACTTAACAAAAAACAAATATATACCCATTTCAATTATTTATTTTTACCAGTGAAACCAATATAACATCTCAACATTCACAAATATACATTTCTGACATTCAAAAACAAAACAAAAACAAATCAGTGAGCAATATAGCCACCTTTCTTTGCAAGGACACTCAAAAGCCTGCCATCCATGGATTCTGTCAGTGTTTTGATCTGTTCACCATCAACATTGCGTGCAGCAGCAACCACAGCCTCCCAGACACTGTTCAGAGAGGTGTACTGTTTTCCCTCCTTGTAAATCTCACATTTGATGATGGACCACAGGTTCTCAATGGGGTTCAGATCAGGTGAACAAGGAGGCCATGTCATTAGATTTTCTTCTTTTATACCCTTTCTTGCCAGCCACGCTGTGGAGTACTTGGACGCGTGTGATGGAGCATTGTCCTGCATGAAAATCATGTTTTTCTTGAAGGATGCAGACTTCTTCCTGTACCACTGCTTGAAGAAGGTGTCTTCCAGAAACTGGCAGTAGGACTGGGAGTTGAGCTTGACTCCATCCTCAAACCGAAAAGGCCCCACAAGCTCATCTTTGATGATACCAGCCCAAACCAGTACTCCACCTCCACCTTGCTGGCGTCTGAGTCGGACTGGAGCTCTCTGCCCTTTACCAATCCAGCCACGGGCCCATCCATCTGGCCCATCAAGACTCACTCTCATTTCATCAGTCCATAAAACCTTAGAAAAATCAGTCTTGAGATATTTCTTGGCACAGTCTTGACGTTTCAGCTTGTGTGTCTTGTTCAGTGGTGGTCGTCTTTCAGCCTTTCTTACCTTGGCCATGTCTCTGAGTATTGCACACCTTGTGCTTTTGGGCACTCCAGTGATGTTGCAGCTCTGAAATATGGCCAAACTGGTGGCAAGTGGCATCTTGGCAGCTGCACGCTTGACTTTTCTCAGTTCATGGGCAGTTATTTTGCACCTTGGTTTTTCCACACGCTTCTTTCGACCCTGTTGACTATTTTGAATGAAACGCTTGATTGTTCGATGATCACGCTTCAGAAGCTTTGCAATTTTAAGAGTGCTGCATCCCTCTGCAAGATATCTCACTACTATTTTTGACTTTTCTGAGCCTGTCAAGTCCTTCTTTTGACCCATTTTGCCAAAGGAAAGGAAGTTGCCTAATAATTATGCACACCTGATATAGGGTGTTGATGTCATTAGACCACACCCCTTCTCATTACAGAGATGCACATCACCTAATATGCTTAATTGGTAGTAGGCTTTCGAGCCTATACAGCTTGGAGTAAGACAACATGCATAAAGAGGATGATGTGGTCAAAATACTCATTTGCCTAATAATTCTGCACTCCCTGTATGTATGTATGTGTGTGTGTGTGTATATGTATGTGTATGTACTGTATATATGTATGTGTGTGTGTATGTATGTGTGTGTGTGTATATGTATGTGTATGTACTGTATATATGTATGTGTGTGTGTATGTATGTATGTGTGTGTGTGTATATGTATGTGTATGTACTGTATATATGTATGTGTGTGTATGCATGTATGAATATGTATGTGTATATGTATATGCATCTGTATGTACTGTATGTATGTGTGTATATGTGTGTGTATGTATGTATGAATATGTGTGTGTAGGTACTGTACATATGTACTGTATATGTGTGTCTATGCATGTAATGTGTGTGTATGTATATTTGTGTATGCATGTATGAATATGTATATGCATCTGTATGTACTGTATATGCATGTGTGTGTGAATAGATGTAGATTTGTGTGTACGTATATATGTATGTACCCTGCAGTAACAACTTCCTAAATCATGCTGAAAACCTATGAAGTATATAAAGAAAAATATATGAACATTTTATTTGTGGACTTTTGTTGTACATTTGGCTTTCTTTAGAATACATGTAATCAATATGTAAGTGTTAATTTGCATAATAACCAATGCATTCCATATGAATATACATCTCACTTAATAATTTTATTTTATACAAGTAATTCTTAATATGATAATTATAAATAATTTATTGACTTTAAAATTAAAAATATGGCTTAAACATGTTCACTATTCCTGAATATTTTCTAGGTTAGCATCTGGTTATAAAGACTTGGGGCCCGATCCGATATGCAGCGTCGCCCGCAACGCTGAATTTTGCGCTGGTTTGGTATCCTATATACGGCGTAACCTAGAAGTTACGCCCGTATATTTCTGCCGTCGCCCGTAGTTTTTTGGGCCATAGGCAGGTATACCAAACCCGCGCAGTTTGGTATCCAATATACAGCGTAAGGACTTACGTGGCGAAAATGGAGAAATCTTACTCCATTTTCACCTCGCCACAAAAAGCAGCCGCCATCTAACTGATCTATCCCCTAATGTGAACCCCTAAAACCGCCGCCATCTACCTTATCTATCCCCTAATGTGAACCCCTTACACCGCTGCCATCTATATAAAAATTATTAACCCCTAATCTAATCCCCCTATCCCGCCGCCAGCTATATTAATATTATTAACCCCTAAGCTAATCCCCCTAAAATAATTATCTCTATTACCAGCCCTTAAAAGGGCCTTTTGCGGGGCTTTGCCCCAAAGTAACAGCTCTTTTGCCCTATAACCTGCCCTCCCTACACCGCCGCCACCTATATTAATAGTATTAACCCCTAATGTAAGCCCCTTACACCGCCGCCATCTATATTAAATTATATTAAAATTATTAACCCCGATGTCTTTATCCAAGCGGCAGCAAAGTCTTCTTCCATCCGGCAGCATCTTCCATCAAGCGGCATCTTCAATCTTCTTTCTTCGCTCCTCCGACGCGGAGCATCCATCCTGGCCGACGACTGAACGACGAATGAGGTACCTTTAAATGACATCATCCAAGATGGCGTCCGTCGAATTCCGATTGGCTGATAGGATTCTATCAGCCAATCGGAATTAAGGTAGGAAAAATCTGATTGGCTGATTGAATCAGCCAATCAGATTGAGCTCGCATTCTATTGGCTGATCGGAACAGCCAATAGAATGCAAGCTCAATCTGATTGGCTGATTGGTTCAGCCAATCGGATTGAACTTGAATCTGATTGGCTGATTCAATCAGCCAATCAGATTTTTCTACCTTAATTCCGATTGGCTGATAGAATCCTATCAGCCAATCGGAATTCGACGGACGCCATCTTGGATGATGTCATTTAAAGGTACCTCATTCGTCGTTCAGTCGTCGGCCGGGATGAATGCTCCGCGTCGGAGGAGCGAAGAAAGAAGATTGAAGATGCCGCTTGATGGAAGATGCTGCCGGATGGAAGAAGACTTTGCTGCCGCTTGGATAAAGACATCGCCGGGATGAAGACTTCTTCTTTGCCGCTTGGATAAAGACATCGCCGGGATGAAGACTTCTTCTTTGCCGCTTGGATAAAGACATCGCCCGGATCGGATGAGGAGTTCGGCCCGGTTGGGTGAAGACAAGGTAGGGAGATCTTCAGGGGGGTAGTGTTAGGTTTATTTAAGGGGGGTTTGGGTTAAATTAGGGGTATGTGGGTGGTGGGTTGTAATGTTGGGGGGTGGTATTGTGTGTTTTTTTCAGGCAAAAGAGCAGTTTTCTTTGGGGCATGCCCCGCAAAAGGCCCTTTTAAGGGCTGGTAAGGTAAAAGAGCTTTGAACTTGTTTAATTTAGAATAGGGTAGGGATTTTTTTTTATTTTGGGGGGCTTTATTATTTTATTAGGGGGCTTAGAATAGGTGTAATTAGCTTAAAAATCTTGTAATCTTTTTTTTATTTTTTGTAATTTAGTGTTTGGTTTTTTTTGTAATTTAGTTTAGTTTATTTAATTGTATTTTAGTTTAGATATTTGTAGTTTATTTAATTTATTGATAGTGTAGGTGTATTTGTAACTTAGGTTAGGATTTATTTTACAGGTAAATTGGTAATTATTTTAACTAGGTAGCTATTAAATAGTTATTAACTATTTAATAGCTATTGTACCTAGTTAAAATAAATACCAAGTTACCTGTAAAATAATTATAAACCCTAAAATAGCTACAATGTAATTATTAATTACATTGTAGCTATCTTAGGGTTTATTTTATAGGTAAGTATTTAGATTTAAATAGGAATATTTTCATTAATAATATTAATATTAGATTAGTTAATATATATAATATAATAATTATATTAACTATATTAACCCTAATATAATTAGGGTTAATATAGGTGGCGGCGGTGTAGGGGGATTAGATTAGGGGTTAATGTGTTTAATATAGGTGGCGGCGGTGTAGGGGGATTAGATTAGGGGTTAATGTGTTTAATATAGGTGGCGGCGGTGTAGGGGGATTAGATTAGGGGTTAATACATTTATTATAGGTGGCAGCGGTGTAGGGGGATTTAGATTGTAGGCAAAAGAGCTGATTACTTTGTGACAAAGCCCCGCCAAAAGCCCTTTTAAGGGCTGGCAAAAGAGCAGTTTACTTTGGGGTAATGCCACGCAAAAAGTCCTTTTCAGGGCTATTTGTAGGATTAGACTTAGGTTTAGTGGTAGGGATAGTTTAGTATTTTAAGGGTTAAATAATTTAATATAGATGGCGGCGGGGTAGGGGGATTAAATTAGGGGTTAATAATTTTAAAATAGATGGCGGCGGGGTAGGGGCTCACTTTAGGGGGTAGGTAAGGTAGATGGCGGCGGGGTAGGGGATCACTTTAGGGGGTAGGTAAGGTAGATGGCGGCGGGGTAGGGGCTCACTTTAGGGGGTAGGTAAGGTAGATGGCGGCGGTGTTAGGGGCTCACTTTAGGGGGTTATAGATTTAATATAGCTGACGGCGGCGTCCGAGAGCGGCGGTTTAGGGGTTAATAACTTTATTAGGTGGCGGCGGGGTCCGGGAGCGGCGGTTTAGGGGTTAATACATTTTTTTTATTGTTAGGATAGTGCGGGTGATTTCATACTTTAGTCAAGTTTTGTAGGCGCCGGCAGTTTCTAACGTGCCGTAAGTCACTGGCGACTCCAGAAATTTGTACTTACGCAGATTTCTGGACATCGCTGGTTTATCCGACTTACGGCACGTTAGCATCTGACGGCGCCGTATATTGGATAGCTCGAGTTGCGAGCTGAAACTGCGGGCGACGCGGGTTCCCTCGCTTGAGCCGCAAACTACGCCTTATATCGGATCGCGCCCTTTACGTGTATGTGTGTAGATGGGTGTGTATATATGAGTCTGTGTATTTGCTAATAAATGTGTTTGCATATGTGTGTGTGCAAATGAGTGTGTATATATGTGTACTAATAAATGTGTCTGCGTATGTATGTGTGTGTGTGCAAATGAGTGTGTATATATATATGTGTGCTAATAAATGTGTCTGCGTATGTGTGTGTGTGTTTGTGTGTATATGTATGTGTGCAAATGAGTGTGTATATATGTGTGCTAATAAATGTGTATATGTATGTGTGTATGTATGTGTGTGTGCAAATGAGTGTGTATGTGTTTTTATGTATGTGTGTCTATGTAGATGAATGTGGCTGTGTGTGTATATATATATATATATATATATATATATATATATATTATATATTATTTGTGTATATACGTTGTAGAAAAAAGGCACTCACTGGTCATTTCAACAAAGTACTTATTTAATTGTGATGTTTTGGGGGGACACTCCCCTTCCTCGACAAGCAAACTTGTACAAACATTAGTGCTTAAATAGCCTTAACCACCCCCCAGTGTGTGTGTGTATATATATATATATATATATATGTGTGTGTGTGTGTGTGTGTGTGTGTGTAGCACTTTGATAATGTAATATAATGTGTGTGCAAAAAAAATAAAAATAATAATAATAATATTCATGCTTTTTTTGGGAGGGGGGCCCTTTGTGGATTTTTGCCAGCAGGCCTAACTATAAGTCACAAGCTATGCCACCACAGCAATATAATTATAAATAAACTAAACATGCTGCTAACAGCAACTAGATAGAAGTGTTTTTCTGCACACAAAGGGTTATGTTTATTTCTAAAAAATGTTTTTGCTCGCCCAAAAAAAACAAGCAGGCGGGTACAGTAGCAGGCTACGACTGGCCACACAGCAAACATTTACGTGTAGCTTATAAATCAAAGTTTAACTAACTGCAATTAGATATAAGTGGTTTTCTGCACCCAAAGGGTTAATGTTTAATTCTACATTGTTTTGTAACCCTAAAAAAGCAAGCAGGCTATAGCTGCCATTGCCAACACAGCAAAAGTTTACGTGCTGCTTTTACATCAAAGTTTAATTGACTGCAATTAGATAGAAGTGTTTACCAGCACACAAAGGGTTAAAGTTTAATTGTACTTTTTTTTTTGCACCACAATAAAGCAAGCAAGCCAGTACAGTCACAAGCTATGGCCGGCCACAAAGCAAAAGTTTACGTGCAGGGGCGCGATCCGATATACGGAGCAGGTTTCGGTGCAAGCGTGGAAACCTGAGCCGCCCGTAGTTTCACCTCGCACAGCGAGCTATCACATATACGGCACCGGCATTTCCTAAAGTGCCATAAGTCAGACAAACTAGCGATGTCCAGAAATCAGCATAAGTACAAATTTCTGGAGTCGCCAGTGACGTAAGCCACTTTAGAAACTGCCGCCGCCTAAAAACAAAACGAACTAAAATATTAAATCTCCCGTTACTGTCTAACATGCCTCCCAAAAATAGCCCGACACGTATACCCCTCTATCCGCAATCCCCCCTCTCACTCCTAATAATAAATATATTAACCCCTAAACCGCCGCTCCTGGACCCGCCGCCAGCTACATTAAATGTATTACCCCCTAATCTGACCCCCCTACACCGCCGCCACCTATATTAACTATATTAACCCCTAATCTGAGCCCCCTACCCCGCCGCCACCTATTTTAACTATATTAACCCCTAATCTGAGCCCCCTAAACCGCCGCCAGCTATATTAAATTTATTAACCCCTAATATGATTCCCCTACACCGCCGCCAGCTATATTAAATTTATTAACCCCTAATCTAATCCCCCTACACCGCCGCCAGCTATATTAAATTTATTAACCCCTAATATGATTCCCCTACACTGCCGCCACCTATATTAAATTTATTAACCCCTAATCTGAGCCCCCTACACCGCCGCCACCTATTTTAAATATATTAACCCCTAATCTAATCCCCCTACACCGCCGCCACCTATTTTAAATATATTAACCACTAAACCTAAGTCTAACCCTAACACCCCCTAACTTAATTATTATTGAAATAAATCTAAATAATATTAATATTATTAACTAAATTATTCCTATTTAAAACTAAATACTTACCTATAAAATAAACCCTAAGATAGCTACAATATAATTAATAATTACATTGTAGCTATTTTAGGGTTTATATTTATTTTACAGGTAACTTTGTATTTATTTTAACTAGGTACAATAGCTATTAAATAGTTAATAACTATTTAATAGCTACCTAGTTAAAATAATTACCAAATTACCTGTAAAATAAATCCTAACCTAAGTTACCATTACACCTAACACTACCCTATCAATAAATTAATTAAATAAACTACAATTGTCTCAACTAAAATACAATTAAATACACTCAACTATATTACAAAAACACAAACACTAAATTACAAAAAATAAAAAAAAGATTACTAGAATTTTAAGCTAATTACACCTAATCTAAGCCCCCTAATAAAATAAAAAAGCCCCCCAAAATAATAAAATTTCCCTACCCTAAACTAAATTACAAAGTAACCAGCTCTTTTACCAGCCCTTAAAAGGGCTTTTTGCGGGGCATTGCCCTAAAGTAGTCAGCTCTTTTACCTGTAAAAAAAACCAATACCCCCCATCATTACAACCCACCACCCACACACCCCTACTCTAAAACCCACCCGATCCCCCCTTAAATAAACCTAACACTACCCCATTGAAGATCACCCTACCTTGAGCCGTCTTCACCCAACCGGTCCGAACTCTTCATCCGATGCGGGCACAAATGGTCCTCCAGCCGGGCAGAAGTCTTCATCCGATCGGGGCAGAAGAGGTCCTCCATCCGGCCGAAGTCTTCATCCAAGCGGGGCAGAAGAGGTCCTCTATCCGGCCGAAGTCTTCATCAAAGCGGGGGAGAAGAGGTCCTCCATCGGGCAGAAGTCTTCATCCATCCGTGGCTCCATCTTCAAGACCTCCGACGTGGAACATCCTCCTCGGCCGACGGACTAACGACGAATGAAGGTTCCTTTAAATGACCTCATCCAAGATGGATGCAAACATATTTACATGTCCCTAAATTCCTTTTTTTGTTCTAAACAATGTTGTATTTCATATCTATGTGTTTATTTATACCACTATATATACAATGCCTTGCAAAAGTATTTACCCCCCTTGACTTTTTACCTATTCTGTTATATTACAGCCTTAAGTTCAATGTTTTATTAACCCCTTGAGTGCTAACGACGGCTCTGAGCCGTCGCAGAGTTTCCCACTCTGGTGCTAACGACGGCTCAGAGCCGTCGCTAGCACTCTCCCATCCTTAGGGAGATCTGGGGGCTCCCACCTGCTCCTACCCCGGCGATCGGGCCTGTATAGTGACAGGCATCGCCGGGGCTTCACGTTTTGCGTGGTGACGTCACACGCAATTACGTGATGACGTCACCGTGCAACTTTATTAAAAGTTAACAATACAAAGAATAGGAAAAGGGAGCATGCTGCTTAGATGCCTGTATCTCAGGCATCTAAGCAGCTACAGACCCCCAAGACCCACAGTTGGAAAGGTAACCGCCGGACCTGATCCGTAGTGTCGGATCAGGTCCGCCAGCCCTTGATAAATAGGGGCATGTGTGTCCTAATGTCAGCATCAATGTTTATCTTTAATACTAATTTCACATATACATACTTTCAAAGTATAATACACAATGTAACAAATGGCACTTATAAGTTCTGATGCGTGATCAATGACACAAGTAACTATCAAGCATTTTGATTTGTTAGTGATAGTTTAAAATGTATATTTAAATCAGATTGGCTGATGTCATAAATTGTGATTATGAATATTCCAATCAAAAGTGGTTGAAAAATTCACTAGTTTGTGAATTGTTTAGGAGTTTGGGTCATAATTGGTGTGAAGTGGAGAGTGGGACTTTTTTTTCACAAAAAATTAACTATATTATGTTGAGTATTAATTTCATTTTTATCTATATATCTATTAGTGCGACAAGTTTGGGGCAAAACTTTGCAAACAATTTGGAGAAATAATATTGTCCCCTTGCTTTGTAATGGGAGACAAAGTTGTAATATAATCCATAATTAGTAATGTATTTTTCATTTTTATCCCTATATCTACTAGTGCACCAAATGTGGAGCAATAATATTGTTTGATTTAGAAAGGGTTTACAATTGTAATAGAGTTTCTAATTTACTTTTATTATGTAATATACTTATTATACATTCTCTTGCAGCATCGAACATAAGCTTTCTGTGTTTTCAGACTCCCATTGATTTCTATGGCATCCGCGGCCTCAAGGGTGGCGGATTGAAAATTAGGTATGCTGCGTCGGAAAAGACGCAAGCGTACCTGTTAAATGTTTGATAAATTGGGAAAAGTGTCAAAAAGAGTCAAATGTGAATTTGACACATCGGTAATGACGCAAGCATCGATCTGCGTCGGAATGAGATTGCGGGAGCGTATATTTCGTCACACATTTCAACATTTGATGATCTTGACGCTTTGTTAACTAAGGCGGTTTAATCTCGCGTCAAATACGATGTGGGATTCCAGTATATTACCAGGTGACGCTTTGGTAAATATCCCCCAAAGGGTTAAAGTTTAATTCTAAATGTTTTGGCACTCCCAAAAAAGCAAGCAGGCTATAGATGTAACAATTTTTCTGCTCAAAAAGGGTGAAACAAACAAATTAAGGTCCAGATTACAAGTGGAGCGGCTAATTATCCCTCCAGCTAGAAGTTCAGCTTTTTGCGCTCATCGGGTTGCGATGGTATTATGAGTTGAAAGTAAACCGTTTTCGCTCTAGTGTTAAAGGACCAGTCAACACAGTAGATTTGCATAATCAACATAATCTGACAATTTTAAAAGTTATGTCTTTTTCCACTCCCCCTATACCATGTGACAGCCATCAGCCAATCACAAATGCATACACGTACCATGTGACAGTCATCAGCCATTCACAAATGCATACACACTTATTCTTGCACATGCTCAGTAGGAACTGGTGACTCAAAAAGTTTAAATATAAAAAGACTGTGCACATTTAGTTAATGGAAGTAAATTGGAAAGTTGTTTAAAATGGCATGCTCTATCTGAATATTGAAAGTTTAATTTTTATTGAGTGTCCCTTTAACCTGAAGTTAGAATATTGTCCATAGAAGTCAATGGAGCAAAACAGGTGGAAAAAACCTAACCCTAACACCCTACTCACGCGCAAACCTGATATGATATTCTTATGTGAGCTAGTTCAACATGAAAATATGAATATTTCACATTCCAATGTTCTTCACAAACAAGGAAAACAAAAGATAAAAAGTAGTTTATTAGAAAGGCTAAAGCTGATGCAGAAGAGAAAATAGCACAATCTGTAGAAAACAGTGACAAAACCTTCTTTAGATATATCAGTGAAAAGAGAACGAAGGGATAGTAAGACTCAAGACTCATGATAGATTAAAAAAAGGTGATAGGAAGGAATGGAAGGAGATAAAAAAAATAGCAAACTGTTAAATGATTAATTTTGTTCAGTCTTTACAACAGATTGTAAAGATAGTGAGATTCTATTAAGGGATGTTACTTTAAATGATAATGTGAGTAGTACTTTTCTTTTTACAGAGGAAGAGGTTTCAAAGACTTTATCAAAAATGAAAGAAAATAGGCTGTGGGTTTCAGATAATATTCATTCAAGGGTTCTAAGTGAACTTCAGTCTGTGATAGCTACTCCACTAGCTGATTTATTTAATCAGTCACGGTTAACAGGAGTTTTTCCAAAAGACTGGAAATTGCCAATGTAGTCCCTCTTCAAAAAAAGGGTAGCAGGGAAGGGCTTAATGGCTTCACATACAGTGCCCTGCAGTTCCTCTCAGTCTCCTGAAGGAGTATATTTGCCAATAGATTTTGCTGCACAGATATCTTCTGTGGTATCTGCGGCATTATCTGCTTTTCCCATGTTGGGAAAGCGCAAGTGGAAAACTAAGCATTTTTCAGATAGTAAGGTGTCTGTCCCATCTGCTGCCGTGAAGGTTGACCTCCCTCATAAGTCTGATGAGGAGGGATACCTCGGTAGCCTCTGAGGGTGAAATCTCAGATTCTGACAGTATAAATCCTTTGATTCTGAAGAGGTAAACTTCAGATTTAAGCTTGAACACCTCTGTTTATTGCTAAAGGAGGTTTTAGCTACTTTGGACGACTCCAATGCTTCTGTCGCTGTCAACCCTAAGAAATCTAGTAAGCTTAACAAATACTATGCTGTTCCTTCCTCCGTGGAAGTTTTTCATATTCCAGACTGTGTGTCGGAGATCATTGCACAGGAATGGGATAAACCTGGGATATTTTTCTCCCCATCTCCCGTTTTTAAAAAGATGTTTCCTGTTGCTGACTCCATTCAAGACTCATGGCACACAGTGCCTAAAGTAGAAGGGGCTATTTCTACTCTGGCTAAGAGAACCATGATTCCTATTGAGGATAACTGTTATTTTAAGGATTCCATGGACAAAAAGCTGGAGGCTTATTTAAAGAAAATGTATGTGCATCAGGGTCTACAATAACCTGCAGCTTGTATTGCCACAGTAGCTAGTGCAGCATCTTATTGGTGCAATGCCTTGTCTGAATTTATTTTAGAGGAGACTCCATTGGAGGAGATCCAAGATAGGATTAAGGCTCTCAAACTTGCCAATACCTTTATCTCTGATGCTAACATGCAAGTCATTAGACTGGGAGCCAAGATGTCTGGCTTCACTGTTTTAGCCCGCAGGGCTCTGTGGCTGAAATCTTGGTCAGCTGGTGTTACCTCCAAGTCCAAGCTACTGTTGCTACCTTACAAGGGTAAAACCCTGTTTGGTCCTGGTTTAGCAGAAATAATTTCTGAAATTACAGGTAGAAAGGGGTCTTTTCTACCACAAAACAAGAAGAATAGACCTAAAGGATGTCAAAGTAATTTTCGTTCCTTTTGTAACTTCAAAGGTCAGAAGTCTTCCTCTCCCTTCTCCAAACAGGAGCAGCCCAAGTCTTCTTGGAGATCCAATCAGTCTTGGAATAAGGGGAAGCAATCAAAGAAACCCTCAGCTGAGACTAAGTCAGCATGAAGGGTTTGTCCCCAGTCCGGGATCGGATCAAGTGGGGGGCAAACTTTCCCTGTTTCGTCAAGCGTGGATACGAGATATCCAAGATCCTTGGGCTGTGGACATAGTATCTCAGGGGTACAAAATAGAATTAAAATCTCATCCTCCCAAGGACAGATTTCTCCTCTCAATGTTATCTGCAGATCAGGTAAAAAGAGAGGCATTCTTAAAGTTTGTTGAGGACCTTTCCTCCCTGGGAGTGATTGTTCCAGTTCCAGTAAGAGCACAGGGTCTAGGATTTCATTCAAATCCATTTGTAGTTCCCAAGAAAGAGGGAACTTTTCAAACTATTTTAGACCTAAAGTGTCTCAACAAGTTTCTCAGGGTTCCGTACTTCAAAATGGAAACCATTTGTTCCATTCTTCTTTTGGTTCAAGATGGTCAGTTTATGATGACCATAGAACTGAAGGACGCTCACCTTCATTTTCCCATCCACCGGGATCATCACCAGTTCCTGAGATTCCCTTTTCTAGACAAGCACTTTTAGTTTGTTGCTCTTCTGTTTGGCCTAGCCACAGCTCCCAGAATTTTCTCAAAGGTTATGCGGTCTCTCTTGGCAGTTGTCAGGTATCGGGGGAATTGCGGTGGCACCTTACCTGGACGACATATTGGTTCAGGCGCCATCTTTTCAACAAGCAAACTCTCATACAGAGATCTTGTTGTATTTCTCTTGTAAGGTGTATCCAGTCCACGGATTCATCCAATTCTTGTGGGATATTCTCCTTCCCAACAGGAAGCTGCAAGAAGACACCCACAGCAGAGCTGTCTATATAGCTCCTCCCCTAACTGCCACTCCCAGTCATTCTCTTGCAGCTCTCGACAAGAAAGGAAGTATCAAGAGATATGTGATGATTTAGTGTAGTTTATCTTCAATCAAAAGTTTGTTATTTTTAAATGGTACCGGCGTTGTACTGTTTTTACCTCAGGCAGAAATTAGAAGAAGAGTTCTGCCTGAGGTTTTTGATGATCTTAGCAGGTTGTAACTAAGGTCCACTGCTGTTCTCACACATAACTGAAGAGTATGGGAAAACTTCAGCTGGGGGAACGGCCTGCAGAATTATCTGCCTGAGGTATGTTCAGTATATTTTTTTCTAGAGAGATGATAAGGTCTAGAAAATGCCGACAGTGCCTGATATATTTAAGGTAAGCCTGATTACAGTGATTTAACAAACGACTGGGATCATGCTTGCAGTAAATGGTAATATTCATGTTACTTGCTCTTATTACTTAGTATGTAAAACGTTTGCATGATATATAAAAAACGTTTTTTACTGAGGGTGATAAATCTTTATTTGGGGCCTAGTTTTCCACATGGCTGACTAGATTTCTCCTCGCTGAGGGGACGCCAAGTACATCTAGCGCGCCCATTGCGTATACTTTACAAGACATGGCGGCAGTTATGAATCATACCCTTACAGAGGTATTGTCCAAACTGCCAGGGTTACAAGGAAAGCGAGACAGCTCTGGGGCTAGAACAAATACAAAGTTCTCTGACGCTTTAGTAGCTATGTCTGATATACCCTCACAATGTGCAGAAGCCGAAGCAGGAGAGCTTCTATCTGTGGGTGATTTTTCTGATTCAGGGAAGACACTTCAACCTGATTCTGATATGTCTACATTTAAATTTAAGCTTGAACACCTCCGCGTGTTGCTCAGGGAGGTTTTAGCAACTCTGGATGACTGTGACACCATTGTAGTCCCAGAGAAATTGTGTAAGTTGGATAAATACTATGCAGTGCCTGTTTACACTGATGTTTTTCCAATCCCTAAGAGGTTTTCAGAAATTATTACTAAGGAATGGGATAGACCAGGTGTACCGTTCTCTCCCCCTCCTGTTTTTAAAAAGATGTTCCCTATAGATACCGCTACACGGGACTTGTGGCAGACGGTCCCTAAGGTGGAGGGAGCAGTCTCTACCCTAGCGAAGCGTACAACTATCCCGGTTGAGGACAGTTGTGCTTTTCTAGATCCAGTGGACAAAAAATTAGAGGGTTACCTTAAGAAAATTTTTATTCAACAAGGTTTTATTCTCCAGCCTCTTGCATGCATTGCCACAGTCACTGCTGCTGCGGCTTTCTGGTTTGAGTCTCTAGAAGAGGCTCTACAGGTAGAAACCCCGTTGGATGATATCCTTGACAAGCTTAAAGCTCTGAAGCTAGCCAATTCATTTGTTTCTGACGCCGTTGTTCATTTAACCAAACTAACGGCTAAAAACTCAGGTTTTGCTATTCAGGCGCGTAGGGCGCTATGGCTTAAATCCTGGTCAGCTGACGTTACTTCAAAGTCTAAGCTTCTCAACATTCCCTTCAAGGGGCAGACCCTATTCGGGCCTGGACTGAAGGAGATCATTTCTGATATTACTGGAGGAAAAGGTCACGCCCTTCCTCAGGATAGGTCCAACAAATTAAGGACCAAACAGACTAATTTTCGTTCCTTTCGAAACTTCAAGAGTGGCGCATCTTCAACTTCCTCTAATACAAAACAAGAGGGAAATTTTGCCCAGTCCAAGCCAGTCTGGAGACCTAACCAGACCTGGAACAAAGGAAAGCAGACCAAAAAACCTGCTGCTGCCTCTAAGACAACATGAAGGATCAGCCTACTAGACGGATCTAGTAGGGGGCAGACTTTCTCTCTTCGCCCAGGCTTGGGCAAGAGATGTCCAGGATCCCTGGGCATTAGAAATTGTGTCCCAGGGATATCTTCTGGACTTCAAAACTTTCACAATTATCTGCAAACCAGATAAAGAGAGAGGCATTCTTACATTGTGTTCAAGACCTCCTAGTTATGGGAGTGATCCATCCAGTTCCAAAGGAGGAACAGGGGCAAGGCTTCTATTCAAATCTGTTTGTAGTTCCCAAGAAAGAGGGAACCTTCAGACCAATCTTAGATCTCAAGATCCTAAACAAATTTCTCAGGGTCCCATCCTTCAAGATGGAGACTATTCGAACCATCCTACCTATGATCCAGGAGGGTCAATATATGACTACCGTGGACTTAAAGGATGCTTATCTTCACATTCCGATACACAGAGATCATCATCGGTTTCTCAGGTTCGCCTTCCTAGCCAGGCATTACCAGTTTGTGGCTCTTCCCTTTGGGTTAGCTACGGCACCAAGAATCTTTGCGAAGGTTCTAGGGTCCCTCCTAGTGGTTCTAAGGCCACGGGGTATAGCAGTAGCCCCTTACCTAGACGACATTCTGATACAGGCATCGAATTTTCAAATCGCCAGGTCCCATACGGACATTGTTCTGGCATTCCTGAGGTCTCATGGGTGGAAAGTGAACGAAGAAAAGAGTTCTCTATCCCCTCTCACAAGAGTTTCCTTCCTAGGAACTCTGATAGATTCTGTAGAAATGAAGATTTACCGGACAGAGGCCAGGTTGTCAAAACTTCTAAATTCCTGCCGTGTTCTTTATTCTACTTCTCGCCCTTCAGTGGCTCAGTGTATGGAAGTAATCGGCTTAATGGTAGCAGCAATGGACATAGTGCCGTTTGCCCGTCTACATCTCAGACCGCTGCAACTTTGCATGCTCAGTCAGTGGAATGGGGATTACACAGATTTGTCCCCTCTACTAAATCTGGATCAAGAGACCAGGGATTCTCTTCTCTGGTGGCTATCTCGGGTCCATCTGTCCAAGGGTATGACCTTCCGCAGGCCAGATTGGACAATAGTAACGACAGATGCCAGCCTTCTGGGCTGGGGCGCAGTCTGGAACTCCCTGAAGGCTCAGGGCTCGTGGACTCAGGAGGAGGCACTCCTTACGATAAACATTCTGGAACTAAGAGCAATATTCAATGCTCTTCAGGCTTGGCCTCAGCTTGCTGCGGTCAGGTTCATCAGATTTCAGTCGGACAATATCACGACTGTAGCCTACATCAACCATCAAGGGGGAACAAGAAGTTCCCTAGCAATGTTGGAAGTTTCAAAAATAATTCTATGGGCAGAGGTTCACTCTTGCCATCTATCAGCTATCCATATCCCAGGAGTAGAGAACTGGGAGGCGGATTTTCTAAGTCGACAGACTTTTCATCAGGGGGAGTGGGAACTCCATCTGGAGGTATTTGCACAGTTGATTCAACTTTGGGGCAAACCAGAACTGGATCTCATGGCGTCTCGTCAGAACGCCAAGCTTCCTTGTTACGGATCCAGGTCCAGGGATCCCAAGGCAGCGCTGATAGATGCTCTAGCAGCGCCTTGGTCCTTCAACCTGGCTTATGTGTTTCCACAGTTTCCTCTGCTCCCTCGTCTGATTGCCAAGATCAAGCAGGAGAGAGCTTCGGTGATTTTGATAGCACTTGCGTGGCCACGCAGGACTTGGTATGCAGATCTGGTGGACATGTCATCCCTTCCACCATGGACTCTGCCGCTGAGGCAGGACCTTCTACTTTCAACCATCCAAATCTAATTTCTCTGCGTCTGACTGCTTGGAGATTGAACGCTTGATTTTATCAAAGCGTGGTTTCTCTGAGTCGGTCATTGATACCTTAATTCAGGCTCGTAAGCCGGTCACCAGGAAAATCTATCATAAGATATGGTGTAGATATCTTCATTGGTGTGAATCCAAACGTTACTCATGGAGTAAGGTCAGGATTCCTAGGATATTATCTTTTCTCCAAGAAGGATTGGAGAAGGGATTGTCAGCTAGTTCCTTAAAGGGACAGATTTCTGCTCTGTCTATTCTTTTGCACAAGCGTCTGGCTGATACTCCAGATGTGCAAGCGTTTTGTCAGGTTTTAGTTAGAATCAAGCCTGTGTTTAAACCTGTTGCTCCGCAATGGAGTTTAAATTTAGTTCTTAAGGTCCTGCAAGGGGTTCCGTTTGAACCTTTGCATTCCATAGATATCAAACTTTTATCTTGGAAAGTTCTGTTTTTAGTAGCTATCTCCTGGCTCGAAGAGTTTCGGAGTTATCTGCTTTACAATGTGATTCCCCTTATCTCATTTTCCATGCAGATAAGGTAGTGTTACGTACCAAACCTGGTTTTCTTCCTAAGGTGGTATCTAATAAAAATATCAATCAGGAAATTGTTGTTCCTTCACTATGTCCTAATCCTTCTTCAAAGAAGGAACATCTATTACACAATCTCAATGTGGTTTGTGCTTTAACATTTTATTTACAAGCTACGAAGGATTTTCGTCAAACATCTGCTTTGTTTGTGGTCTACTCTGGACAGAGGAGAGGCCAAAAGGCTTTGGCAACTTCTCTTTCTTTTTGGCTAAGAAGTATAATCTGCTTAGCTTATGAGACTGCTGGCCAGCAGCCTCCTGAAAGAATTACAGCTCATTCTACTAGAGCGGTAGCTTCCACATGGGCTTTTAAGAATGAGGCTTCTGTTGAACAGATTTGTAAGGCGGCGACTTGGTCTTCACTTCATACTTTTTCTAAATTCTACAAATTTGATACTTTTGCTTCTTTGGAGGCTATTTTTGGGAGAAAGGTCTTACAGGCAGTGGTGCCTTCCGTTTAAGCGCCTGCCTTGTCCCTCCCTTCATCCGTGTCCTATAGCTTTGGTATTGGTATCCCACAAGTAATGGATGAATCCGTGGACTGGATACACCTTACAAGAGAAAACAAAATTTATGCTTACCTGATAAATTTATTTCTCTTGTGGTGTATCCAGTCCACGGCCCGCCCAGTCATTTTAAGGCAGGTGTTTTTTATTTTTAAACTACAGTCACCATTGCACCCTATAGTTTCTCCTTTTTCTTGCTTGTCTTCGGTCGAATGACTGGGAGTGGCAGTTAGGGGAGGAGCTATATAGACAGCTCTGCTGTGGGTGTCCTCTTGCAACTTCCTGTTGGGAAGGAGAATATCCCACAAGTAATGGATGAATCTGTGGACTGGATACACCGCAAGAGAAATAAATTTATCAGGTAAGCATACATTTTGTTTTTCTACGTTCTTACGGATGGAAACTGAATCTGGAAAAGAGTTCCCTTGTTTCAGCTATAAGGGTGTGTTTCTTAGGGACCATCATAGATTCCCTATCTATGAAGATTTTTCTGACGGAGGTCAGAAAATCCAAGCTTTTCTCTTCTTGCCTCTCTACAGTCTACTGTAATTGGTCTGATGGTCGCTTCCATGGACATCATTCCCTTTGCTCAATTCCATTTAAGAGCTCTGGAATTATGCATGCTCAGACAATGGAATGGAGATCATTCAGATCTGTCTCAGAGGATAGATCTGGACCAGTTGACAAGAGACTCTCTCTCATGGTGGATTTCTCAGGATCATCTGTCTAAGGGCACATGCTTCCGGAGACCCTCCTGGGTGATTGATACCACGGACGCCAGCCTGCTAACCTGGAGAGCAGTCTGGGACTTGTTAAAGGCTCAGGGCCTATGGACTCAGGAGGAGTCTTCTCTCCCCATAAAAATCTTGGAGTTGAGAGCAATCTTCAATGCTCTGATGGCCTGGCCTCAGTTGTCTTTAGCCTGATTTATCAGGTTCCAGTCGGAAGGAGGTGACTCAGATTATTCAGTGGGTGGAAGCTCACAATTGTCTTTCCTGAGCAGTCAGACTTTTCATTCCAGGGAGTGGGCTCTCCATCCGGAGGTGTTCTCCAGGTTAACCCTCAAGTGGGGGGTGCTGGAGTTGGACCTGATGGCGTCTCATCATAACGCCAAGCTTCCAAGGTAGGTTCAAGGTCAAGAGATCCTCAGGTCGCTCTGATAGATGCTCTGGCGGTTCCTTGGGATTTCGGTCTAGCATACCTGTTTCTTCCATTTGCGCTCCTTCTCTGAAGCTGACTGCTTGGAGATTAAATGCTTAGTTCTAGCGTGGGTTTTCTGATTCGGTCATTGATACCATGCTACAGGCTCGCAAGCCTGTTACTCGTAAAATTTACCATAAGGTATGGCGTAAATTCCTTTATTGGTGTGAATCGAAAGGCTACTCTTGGAGTAATGTCAGGATTCCTAGAATTAATTTTTTTGTAATGCACGAAGTAATGCACGAATTACAAGTTGCAACAAAAAATGTTTTTGCTTGCTAATGCGACACACGCAGAAAGCCAAAGTTAGAATATTGCGACCGCGTTAATGTATTCCCGCATAGACTTCAATGGAACGCGAAAAGTGGGAAAAAATAAGACCCTACTCAGCTAACCTGACATGAATATATTAATATTTCACATTCCAATGTTCTTCACATAGCAGAATATGTTCTATTTATTCATAAATACATATTTAGACATACAGTCATGGTCAAAAATATTGGCAGTCCTACATTTCTGTCAGATAATGCACCACTCCGCCCAGAAAATTGTTGCAATTACAAATGTTTAGGCATTCTCATGTTTATTTATTTTGTTTGTATTGGTATGACACAAAAAAAGTCTGGGGGGGGGGGGGGAAGCCAAATCGGACACATTTCCTGCAAAACCCCAGAAATGGACTGGGCAAAATTATTGGCACCTTCTTAAAATTGTAAGAAATAATTGCATTCCAAGTTTGTGATGCTCCTGTAATTTGTTATTAAACTCACTTGTATCAATTAACAAGTGCTGACAATATATAAATCACACTGGCAAACAGTTAAAATGGTCAAAATTTGACTAATCCTTTCTGTTGTGTGTCTCTGTGTGCCACACTGAGCATGGAGAAGAGAAAGAGCAGCAAAGAATTGTCTGAGGATTTGAGAACAAAAATTGTGGAAAAGCATGGACAATCTCAAGGTTACAAGTCCATCTCCAGAGATCTTAATGTTCCTGTGTCCACTGTGCACAACATTGTCAAGAAGTTTACAGCCAATGGCACTGTAACTAATCTCCCTGGACTTGGACGAAAGAGAAAAGTTGATCAAAGATTGCAACGAAGGATTGTTTGAATGGTGGATAAAGAACCTCGATCAACTTCCAGAGAAATTCCAGCTGATCTTTAAGCACAGGGTACAAATGTGTTGCACTATACGTCACCATTTGAATGAAAAGGGACGCTATGGTAGGAGACCCAGGAGGACCCCACTGCTAACACAGAAACATAAAAAATCCAGATAGGAGTTTGCCAAAACTTAGCGGAGGAAGACAAAATCCTTTTGGGAGAATGTGCTGTGGACAGACAAAACAAAATTACATCTTTTTGGTAAAGCCCATCATTCTACTGTTTTCAGAAAAAGAAATGAGGCTTTTAAAGAAAAGAATACAGCCCCTACAATCAAAAATGGTGGAGGTTCACTGTTATTTTGTGGTTGCTTTGCTACTTCAGGCACTGGATGTCTTGACTGTGTGCATGGCATTATGAAATCTGAAGCCTACCAAAGAATTCTGTGGTGCAATGTAGCACCCAGTTTCAGAAAGTTGGGTCTCCATCAGAGAACATGGGTCTTACAGCAGGAAAACAAAGGAGAGATTTCAAAACAGCAGTTAGGAAAAGAAACCCTTCCAATCTGAGAGACCTGGAGCAATTTGTAAAAGAAGAGTTGTACAAAATTCCAGTAGAGAGGTGTAAGAAACTCATTGATGGTTACAGAAAGCGATTGATTTCAGTTATTTTTTCCAAGGGGTGTCCTACCAAATATTAAATTGAGGGTGCCAATAATTTTGTCCAGTCCATTTTTGGAGTTTTGCGTGGAATGTGTCAGATGTGGCTTTTTTTCTCCACTTTTTTGTGTCGTATCAATACAAACAAAAGAAATAAACATGAGAATGCCTAAACATTTGTAATTGCAAGAATTTTCTGGGCGAAGTGGTGCATTATGACAGAAATGCAGGGGTGCCAATATTTTTAGCCATAACTGTATATAGGACTATCTATTTATAAATACTTAGAAGATATTTCTCTATGTGAAGAACATTGGAATGTGAAATATTTTTACAGTAAATACATAGTTAAACACATGTTTTCATCTACTTGACTGCAAAGGGCTCCAATGCACTTCATAGCTTTGAGCCTTATAACTTTTTCTTTTTTGAAATCTTATTTTTTTTAAATTATTATTATATTTATTAGATAGTGTTAATATGAGCTTAACTGTACTTTTAATTGTGTTTTTGATGTGTTTTGTGACACTATTTTGTCTCGCGTAACAGTTAAACAGAGCTCTGAAGTCACGCTATCCCGACGTGCATGAGATTAAATTGCTCTCAAGCGATCGCGTTTACTTTCATAATATGCACGCTATTTCCGACACAGCCCAGTGTATGGTACAGCCAATCATTACAGCTTAAATCATTACACACAAACAATCTAAATCAATTTCTGTTTAAAAACAAATAATAAATGGAGCCCATGAGCCCAACATTTAAAAACTATCAAACTATCCTGCTTTATTTTGCAGCTTTGTATTAGATCTTGTTTCTTCTTATTCCTGCAGATCAATCATTCTGAAACATTTACACTGAGCTTGGTAGATGGTAATAGTTTTTTTCTGATGAAAGTGGAGCTTGTTTGGAGTGCACAGTTCAGTATGTGAGCCAAAGTAACTACGGTTTCTATATGAGTATATGCGACTGGTTCCCTTTAATTTAAAGGCACAATAAACTCATATCACAAACCAGTTATAAGGCACTACATTGTAAATTAATTGTTTTAAAATAATTTAACACTCATTTGTTAACACAATTTACAAGGTTTTGCAAATTAAGAGCTGTTCAGGGATACATTTCTTGAAAAGACTGATAGTGGTCTATTTTATTGAAAAGACTGATAGGGGTCTATTTATGAAGCAGCGGATGCTGCTTCTGACCCTCTCCGCTTCAGTTCCGACTGAAGTGGAAGCTAAGAAGCAGCGGTCCTAAGACCGCTGCTCCTTAACTCGTCCGCCACACAGCAATCAGCCCGATCGAATACGATTTGGTTGATTAACACCCCCTGCTAGTGGCCGCAAATCTGCTGGTGCAATGATAAATGCCAACAGCTTATGCTGTTGGCATTTATCGATGTGCGGTGGACATGATTCGCTATAGCGGATCATTTCTGTCCGCACCTACATAAATAGACCCCCTAGAATCCTTTTTTCTGGTCTATATTGCTGTGGCTAATTAGGTAAATAAGTAAATTAGCTTGTGCTCTGAGCTAACCAATTACAAAGTATGATGGAGGCTCCCCAGTCTCTCGGAGAAGAAGTAGAACAAGCACACTTTTCAGAGGCATTTTACAGCAAAATAATTAATGACCGTATATTGCAATGTTGCTATATTTTCTTTAATTAAACATATGGGGAGCTTAATATTGAGTTCATTGTCCCTTTAAAATCAGGGCTAGAGCCAAAGGACATAAAACCAGTAGTAGTGAATTGTACAGTGGTAGATAGTTATATCAGGTTTCTTTTACTTATTACAAGTTTGGGTGTGAAATATTCAACTCCTTATAAATGTTATTCCTATTTCATTTGATGAAAGAACATTCAGGGTAGCCAACTTTTGTTGTGTACAGTTATATACTGGTTAACCAGACTAAGCAGATTAATTATTAAACAAGACGCCTGTGAAATATTAATTAACTCTTTTGTTCTTTACCTACAGCGGAATCTGAAAACTCTCCATTTGCTTCCAACTCCCTACAGAGGAGAAAAAAGGGTCTCTTGCGAGCTACTCAGCATCGTGCACGTCCTCAAATTCTTATTGGAATGCCTCAGGACTTCCGGCAAATCTCTTCCATCATTGACGTTGATATCCTTCCTGAGACACACCGTCGTGTTCGTCTGCACAAGCATGGATCAGATAAACCTTTGGGATTCTACATACGTGATGGAGTTAGCATCAGAGTGTCTCCTCAAGGGGTGGAGAAAGTCCCAGGTGTATTTATCTCCAGGCTAGTTAAAGGTGGTTTAGCAGAAAGTACTGGCCTTTTGGCTGTCAGTGATGAAATCCTGGAAGTCAATGGAATAGATGTAGCTGGGAAGTCACTGGATCAGGTAACTGATATGATGGTTGCCAACAGCCACAATTTAATAGTCACAGTAAAGCCAGCCAACCAAAGGAATAATGTTATCCGGGCAGGAAAGGCTTCAGGAAGTTCTGGGGTATCATCAGACAGTGCTGCAAGCCCATCCTCACGTTACGCCAGCAACTGTAGCACAGCCGATGGGGACAGTGATGATGATTCAGACTTAGTTATTGAGAGAGACTATGCACCAGTGACTAACTATACCCAAACCCAACTTGTTAATGGAGATCTACAGAGAAGCCTTCAGCATAGTCTAACACTCCATAGACCTCAGAATCCATTGCAATACATGAACAATAACAATCGAAGCCCAAGACTAAATCGCAGGGGTCAGGAAAATGGAATGAGAGAAGATGGTACATTCATAACACTATAGTTCTCACACAAATTAAGACTTTTTAACCTGTGTAACCCCCTAGTGTTTGTAAGGTCTGTGTCTCTGTTTTCTATGTATAGATCATATCAGCGGAAATTCTATCAATGAATATGCACAAGACCTACCTAGAATAACATATAATCTGCTCATTATTCATGTTTAGCAAGGCCAAGCTGGCATTGGTGACTGAAATGTGAATGAACAGAAATAAAGTAAAAATGAACCATACTGTTACTTGTATTGCGCTGTGATGACATAATGACCATCGTTTTTCATGCAAAAAATAAATCTATAATTATGTGAATTAGTTGAAGCTCAGTTCTGAAATCAGTTCAGTTGTAAAGGAACATGAAAGTCAATATTAATCTTTCATGATTCTGAAAAGAAAATGCAATTTTAAAGAAACTTTCCAAATAACTGCTACCACTTTTACTTTGTTCTCTTGGTATTCTTTGTTGAAAAGCATACCTAGGTAGACTCAGGAGCATCAATGCACATGTATGGAGCATTATATAGCAGTAGTTTTGCAAGAGTGCACATTTGTATAATATATAACATTGTTAAAAGCATTGTTGCAAAACTGCTGCCATACAGTGGTCCTGAGCCTACCTAGGTATGCATTTCAATAAAGGATGCCAAGAGAACAAAGCAAATTTGATAACAGAAGTAAATTGAAATCCTTTTTTGTTGTTGTTATGTTCTATCTAAATCATGAAAGAAAAAAACATGTCCCTTTAATGATTTTCTGAAGAAAAAAATCTTAAGACATAACTCCAAAAAGGTTATATAAACTACAATTCCAATATAATTTTATATTTCTATTCCAGCATCTGAGAAATATCTGTAGTCAGTGAGGCACTAACTACAAAAGTTATGCCATACATATTAAAGTATTTAAACATATTAGCCTCTTTCTTTAAAAAATATGCATACTTTTATTTTCAAACAGACAGTTTATGTTAGTTTCAGTATAGGACTGTGGGATATATGCAGCCTTCTACCATTGTATTGGTGGAGATTGACATTCCCTACAAGCATAAAAACAAAATGTATTTGTTTTACTTAAAAATGTCCTTAAAATATTTTCTTTATAAGGTGGTGAGTGTCTGTGATCCATTATGTGTGGGATTTCCCAAAACTCTCAAGAGCACTTCATCCCTCCCACCTCCCTGGTATTCCATTTTAAACTTTGCCTCCCAAGAGGTGGGTGAATAAATGAGGTGCTCTTCAGATTTCATTAGAGAGGGGTTCTTAGAGTTGAGGCCTTCATTTCCCCTCATTGAGCTGCTACTGAGAGACAGAGGGGAGAATGGAGTATGAGGAAATGACAAAATTACTCTCAGTGAGGGAGTTAGTCACAGACCTCCTACAGGTGTGGCAGGGACAGTTTCCTAGACGCCTCCTGTTGGTTCGTTGATGTACTACTTCATTTATATCCTCTGTTGTAATGGATGTGCTACCCACTGACCGCACTCACTCTCCAGCGTTAATAACAGTGGTAGGGGTGCTAGTCAGGTAAGTGCAAGAACTAGCGCACAGGTAAAATAATCAGCTGATTGGTAACCATGGTAACTAACCTGCTCTCACCCATCAGCTGATTATTTCACCTGTGCGCTAGTTCAGCTATAATAAAAACCTGGCCTATTGGGGGTACTCGAGGACCGCGGTTGAAAACACTGGTCTACAGGTGATTAGTAGGTACATGGGTCATAGTACATCATAGCCAGGGGACTTAGCAGACATTCTTACTGACACATTAGTTGGCCTCAGACTTATTATTTGATTTTTGTTTATATAGGCTTATGTGTGATGGAGACAGAGTACTGTAAGGTACACTGTTTATTATTTAAATTTTTATTCTTGTAATGGTTTTGTGGTATAGCGCGGTCTCATCACCGTTTTTTACTTTGTACGCTCCAGTTATTTTGCGAGACCCCTTTTTCCATTTTTTTTATTTTAGCGCTTTTGCTATATCTTCTATACTGCGCCACTATTTATTATAGCGCGGTCTTGATACTGGCATATTGATTGCGTGCCCCAGATATGTAGCCACCTTTCCTACCTTTTACTTTATTTCAGTCTCATTACTTTAAGCACTCCAACGTATGTTACTGTGTTTGCGCTTCCATTCTTAGATAGCGGGCTTTACAGTATCCATTATGGTCCAGATTACAGTGGAGCGCTGTTTACGCTAACCAGACGAGTGTAAACCACATTGCGAGTCTGATTTGCCTTTGTCAATGGAGGATGTGCGAAGTTGGTGTCTGAAGATATGTAATCCTTTTATGGGTACTTTTCCCTGCAAGCAAGGATTTGGGGTTATGCTGTGTCCATGTCAATCTCTTTAGTAAGAGTAATGGTGGCTAATAGCAGTTAGAAAGCGGCAAGGTTGTCTTTGCTTTATTTCTAACATTATTGCTACCCCTTCATGGAAAGCAAGGGTTGGTTACTCTGTTCTTTCTTTTTCTTCAGGTCCCTGATAGAGAGTGGAGTGTCTATCACACCTAAGGAGCTGTTCCTGCCCTGCAGCTGGATCCACAGGTAAGTGCATTTGCCTTCTAGGTACATTAGTGCATTATCATATGGGATATATTATGACCTTTAGGGTTAACTCTTTGGCAGCTTGGCAGGCACTGTTTTGAAAGGGTTGTCAGCAAGTTCCTTAAAGGGACAGATTTCTGCTTTATTTATTTTGTTACACAAGCGTCTGGCAGATGTTCAATCTTTTTGTCAGGCTTTGACTAGAATCAGGCCTGTGTTTAGACCAATTGCTCCTCCTTGGAGTTTAAATTTAGTTCTTAAAGTCCTTCAAGGGGTTCCGTTTGAACCTATGCATTCTATAGATATTAAGTTATTATCTTGGAAAGTTTTATTTTTGGTTGCTATTTCTTCTGCTCGCAGAGCTTATGAGCTTTCGGCATTACAATGTGATTCTCCTTATCTTATTTTTCATTTGGATAAGGTGGTGTTACGTACCAAACCTGGTTTTCTTCCTAAGGTTGTTTCAAATAAAAATATTAATCAGGAAATTCTTGTTCCTTCCTTGTGTCCTAATCCTTCTTTTAAGAAGGAGCGACTGTTACATAATTTGGACGTAGTCCGTGCCTTGAAGTTTTACTTACAGGCCTCTAAGGAATTTCGTCAACCGTCTTCCCTGTTTGTTGTGTTTTCTGGGAAGCGTAGGGGGTCAGAAATCTACGGCTACCTCTCTTTCTCTTTGGCTGAAGAGTATCATCCGTTTTGCATATGAGACTGCTGGACAGCAGCCTCCTGATCGAATTACGGCTCATTCCACTAGGGCTCTGGCTTCCTCATGGGCATTCAAAAATGATGCTTCTTTTGAACAGATTTGCAAAGCTGCAACTTGGTCTTCTCTTCACACTTTTTCCAAATTTTCCAAATTTGATACTTTTGCTTCGTCCGAGGCTGGTTTTGGGAGAAAAGTTCTTCAAGCAGTGGTTCCTTCCATTTAGGTTCCCTGTCTTGTCCCTCCCTTTCATCCGTGTCCTATAGCTTTGGTATTGTATCCCATAAGTAAGGATGAAATCCGTGGACTCATCGTATCTTGTAAAAGAAAACGAAATTTATGCTTACCTGATAAATTTGTTTCTTTTACGTTACGATGAGTCCATGGCCCACCCTGTTTTTTATTTTTGTTAACCTTCAGTCACCTCTGCACCTTGGCTTTTCCTTTCTCTTCCTAACTTCGGTCGAATGACTAGAGTGGGAGGGAAGGGAGGAGCTATATATACAGCTCTGCTGTGGTGCTCTTTGCCTCCTCCTGTTGACCAGGAGGCGATATCCCATAAGTAAGGATGAAATCCGTGGACTCATCGTATCGTAAAAGAAACAAATTTATCAGGTAAGCATAAATTTCCTTTTTGTTCCTTTCGCAACTTTAAGGGACAGAAGTCTTTCTCCTCTTTTTCCAAACCAGACCAATTCAGGTAATCTTGGAAATCCACCCAGCCTTGGAATAAGGGAAAACAAAACAAAAAGCCTTCTGTTGACTCTAAGTCAGCATGAAGGATCCACCCCCGATCCGATTTTGAATCAAGTGGGGGGCAGGCTTTCCTTTTTTCGACAGGCTTGTATACGCAATGTCCCAGATCCATGGGCTGTGGACATAGTATCCCAGGGTTACAAAATAGGATTCAAGTCTTTCCCTCCAAGGGGCAGATTTCTCCTGTCAAGACTATCCTCAAACCAGGTAAAAAGGGAGGCCTTCTTAAATTGCATAGAGGATCTATCCTCCCTGGGAGTTATTGTACCAGTCCCTCTAGAGGAACAAGGTCAGGGATTTTATTCAAATCTATTTGTAGTTCTCAAAAAGGAGGGAACTTTCTGTCCAATCCTAGACTTAAAGTGCCTCAACAAATTCCTCAGGGTTCTGTCCTTCAAAATGGAAACTATTTGTTCCATTCTTCCATTGGTTCAAGAAGGTAAGTTCATGATGACTATAGACCTGAAGAACGCGTATCTACATGTTCCCATTCACAAGGATCATCACCAGTTTCTAAGATTTGCCATTCTGGACAAGCATTTCCAGTTTGTTGCACATTTGTTTGGTCTTGCCACGTCTCCCAGAATATTCACAAAGGTTCTGGGGGCTCTATTGGCAGTGATCAGATCCCAGGGTATTGCTGTGGCGCCTTATCTAGACAACATCTTGGTTCAGACGTCATCTTTTCAACTAGCAAAATCTCTCCTTCTAATTCAGGGCCCATTCCTCCATCCAAAATCTAGATTCTCTGAAGCTGACTGCTTGGAGATTGAACGCCTAGTCCTGTCTAAACGTGGTTTATCTGAAGCGGTCATTGATACTATGCATTAGGCTCGTAAACCTGTTACTCGCAAGATTTACCACAAGGTATGGCGTAAATACCTTCATTGGTGCGAATCTAAGGGTTTCTCCTGCAGTTGGTGAGGATTCCCCAAATTTTGTCTTCAGGATGGCCTAGAGGAATGTTTGTCAGTCAGTACTCTGAAGGGTCAGATTTCTGCACTGTCTATTATTTTGCACAAATGTTTGGCAGATTTGCCAGACGTTCAAGCTTTTGTTCAGGCTCTGGTCAGAACCAGGCCTGTGTTTAAACCTGTTGCTCCTCCTTGGAGCCTTAACCTAGTTCTCAAAGTTTTGCAGCAGGCTCAGTTTGAGCCGATGCATGTTGTTGATATAAAATTGTTATCTTGGAAAGTTTTGTTTCTTATTACTATTTCTTCAGCTTGCAGATTGTGTAAGCTTTCGGTTCTGCAGTCTTATTCCCTGTACCTTATTTTTCATGCAGATAAGGCGGTCCTTCATACTAAATTAGGTTTTCTCCCTAAGGTTGTTTTCGGATCGAAACATTAATCAGGTAATTGTTGTTCCTTCTTTTTGTCCTAATCATTCTTCTCATAAGAAATGTCTTTTACATAACCTGGATGTTGTGCGTGCTCTAAAATTTTACCTACAAGATACTAAAGATTTTTGGTAATCTTCTGCCCTGTTTGTTGTTTTCTCTGGAAAGCGTAAGGGTCAGAAGGCCACTTCTACTATTCTTTCCCTCTGGTTAAGAAGTATGATTCGTTTTGCTTATGAGACAGCTGGACAGCAGCCTCCTGATAGAATTACGGCTCAATCCACTAGAGCTGACTCCTCATCTTGGGCTTTCAAAATTGAAGCTTCTGTGGAACAGATTTGCAAGGTGGCAACATGGTCCTCTACAAATTTAAAACTTTTGCCTCGCCTGAGGCTTTTTTTGGGAGAAAAGTTCTTCAAGCGGTGGTGCCTTCTGTTTATGTCCTCCTACCTTGTTCTCCCTCCCTTTTCATTCCGTGTCCTCTAGCTTGGGTATTAGTTCCCACTAGTAATTGGAATGATGTTGTGGACTCTCCATGCCATAGGAAAGAAAACAAAATTTATGCTTACCTGATTAGTGTCTTTCTTTCTGGGCATGGAGAGTCCACGACCCCACCCTCTTTTTAAATTATGTTCGGCATTTTTTTTGAGTAAACCTCAGGCACCTCTATACCCTTGTGTTTCTTCTTTTTCCATATTCCTTCGGCTGAATAACTGGGGATTATGGGTAAAGGAAGTTACACTTAAAGGGACATTCCAGCCAAAATTGAAATGCACATAGATGAATTACATCTTTGAATATAAACATATTTGCAATATACATGTATTGGCAAAAATGCTTCTATTAAACGTTATCACTGTTTTAGTGTTAGCATTTTTCTCTGCACGTGCATGTGATGCATAGCTAGATATTCTCAGTGCACCATCTTTTTAAATATTGCAGCTGCTCAGAGCGCCATTGGGGCTTGTATCATGTCAGAAATTAACAAATTGAGTCATTACTACATAGTACAAGCTCCATAGGCTCTCTGAGTAAGTGTTGTGTTTAAAATGCTGGTGCACGGTGCATGCTTAAATACACATTTTAAATAGCTATAGCTTTTATTAGAAGCATTTTTGCTAAAGCATGTATATTACAAAAATGCTTCTATTCAAAACGGTAATGCATCCATGAAGATTCCATTTTTTGCTGGAATGTCCCTTTAACAGCTTTGCTGGGTGGCTCTTTGCCGCCTCCTGCTAGCCAGGAGTTAAATATCCCACTAGTAATTGGAATGACATCATGGACTCTCCATCAGGTAAGCATACTATTTGTTTTTCAGAACAAAATGGCTTCTTTAGGCAAAAGTCAGTATTTAGTGTGACCTCCCTTGGCACTAAGCACATCTTGAACTCTTTTGGGAAGACTGTCCTGAAGTTTTCTGAAGTAATCTTCTGGTATATTATACCAGGCTTCTTTCAGCACTTCCCAGAGTTCTTCTTTAGATTTAGGTTGTGTTTACTCTCTTTCTCTGTCCAGGTGATCCCACACTGCCTCTATAATATTCAGGTCTGGACTCTGTAGAGACTGTCAGTGATTTATCAGCTTTTTTTCTCTCCGAATATGATTTCACTGCATTAGCCATATGCTTGAGATCATTATCATGCTGAAAAATAAAACCATTCCCTATCAGGGGCTTTCCAAAAGGAATTGCTTGATGAATTACTATTCAGCATTACATAAAAAGAATAAAAAAGAAAAAGAGCACAAGGTAAGACTCAAGTGAAAGATTTTATTACAAAAGATTGCACACGCAAATGTTGCTGCACTTTCTTGAAATGTATAAATAAAAAGCCTTCAGATGAAGCGTTCAATTGTTAGAAATCCCCGTCACTCACTGTAGGCTGAGATGGACTGCCTCTTACTGCTGCATCAAAGCGTCTAGCAGGGTTTTCCGGATACCCTGTGAGCGTGCTTGGTGGCTTAGTGAGGACAATGATACTTCAAAACAAGGGCACTTCCAATCTGTCAGCTGATTCCTGACGTGTTTCCCCCGGTCAACGGCCGGGCTTCTTCAAGAGGATAAAAAGACGGATGTCTCTGTAATTGTGCCCTTTGTATTTAAAGGGCTGCCTGCCAATCGAATGATGCGGGTGTGTCTGGCAGCTGCCAATTGTAACAGTCCATAGTTCTTAAAAGACAAACGGACCGTTCTATGTAGAATGGTCAGCTTGGCAGCTCGATGAAGCTGTCAGATGCTGATGTGATCTTTGGCATTTTAAAGGGAATCATGTGATTGAAAGTTTGTCTTATCAATCTGCCAATGAATTAAACTCATACCACATGTGTATGTAATGATCAATCATGTTTTGCACAAACCTGCTGTAATAGACCTTTTTCACAGCAGTTATTTTAACATAAAATAACAATAAGTTACTTATTGAGGTGGAATAACACAGAACTTTGTTCAAGACTTTTGTATCTGGACATTTACCCAGTGTTTATATTAGTCCCTAGTAATGGCATCACTACTGTTTTAGCTCTTAATATATGCCTGGTATAGTATACTGTATATTTTAAGGGAGACGTCCCTATTTTGATGTTTTATTGCATTTCTTATTTTAGATAATTAATAAATATATATTTGCTTTTTAGCGCTCATTTTTCTACTATTTGTTTTATCGTATTAAATTTGTTTAGCTATCTTTTTGGGAAGGGTTAGTTTGTAGGGTAGCTTAGGAGTCTATATTCGTTTTGTATTTACTAGTAAAATTTATAACACAATTTGGAAAGTTTTTCTAGTGTGTTGTGAAAAGAATAACTTCAGCTGGCATTCCTTTAGAATTCCTTGGATTCTTCAATTTTTACAAGAGCGTTTACTTAAAGGTTTATCCACCAGCTCTCTAAAAGGTCAGATTTTACCTTTGATATTTAGAATTTTGTCCAGGCTTTAGCTAGAATTTGTCCAGTGCTCAAACCAATTTCTCCTCCATAGAATTTGAATTTGGTTCTCAGAATTTTACAGGTTCCACCTTCTGAACCAATGCATTCCTGGGATATTAAATTTCTTTCTTGGAAGGTTTTGTTTTTACTAGTGTCACGCCGTGCCGTGGCTAGGGGTGCGGGGTCCTCTCCATGCTCGTTGCCTAGGGCTGTGTCGGCTCAGTATGCATGCGGCGCTGACATCATCGCTGCACGCTCCTGATGCCGGCCAGTCTCTTGACGCCTTTCCAAAGGTATGTAAATGGGCAGCACTGCCCAAGTATAGGTGCTACTCCGTGTGCTCCTGGGAGTGACAGATCGTTTGCTGGATTATTACCTTGTTGCCGAATCCCTACCTGTCTCACTATGCTAATTGGTTAACCTCTAATCTGCTGGACTGATACTTGTTACTGAACCCTGCCTGTCTCACTATGCTAACTGGTTAACCCCTAATCTGCTGGACTGATACTTGTTACTGAACCCTGCCTGTCTCACTACGCTAACTGGTTAACCCCTAATCTACGTGACTGATACCTTGTTACTGAACCCTGCCTGTCTTACTACGCTACCTGGTTAACCCCTAATCTGCTGTACTGATACTTTGTTGCCGAAACCTTTCCTGTCTTACTACGCTACCTGGTTAACCCCTAATCTGCTGGACTGATACTTTGTTGCCGAAACCTTGCCTGTCTTACTACGCTACCTGGTTAACCCCTGAGCTACTGGTCTGATACATTGTTGCTTCCCCGTCTCACTACGTCTCCTGTTTAACCCCTGAATTGTTGGACTGCTTTTCTGTTGCCGTATCCTGTCTGCCTAATTTGCCTTGTGCTGTCCTGCCTGTGGTGAGTGCCGCTCTCCTCATTTCTTTCATGTAATTAGCAAGAGTCCATGAGCTAGTGACGTATGGGATATACATTCCTACCAGGAGGGGCAAAGTTTCCCAAACCTCAAAATGCCTATAAATACACCCCTTACCACACCCACAATTCAGTTTTACAAACTTTGCCTCCTATGGAGGTGGTGAAGTAAGTTTGTGCTAGATTCTACGTTGATATGCGCTCCGCAGCAAGTTGGAGCCCGGTTTTCCTCTCAGCGTGCAGTGAATGTCAGAGGGATGTGAGGAGAGTATTGCCTATGTGAATGCAGTGATCTCTTTCTACAGGGTCTATTTCATAGGTTCTCTGTTATCGGTCGTAGAGATTCATCTCTTACCTCCCTTTTCAGATCGACGATATACTCTTATATATACCATTACCTCTGCTGATTCTCGTTTCAGTACTGGTTTGGCTTTCTACAAACATGTAGATGAGTGTCCTGGGGTAAGTAAATCTTATTTTCTATGACACTCTAAGCTATGGTTGGGCACTTTGTTTATAAAGTTCTAAATATATGTATTCAAACATTTATTTGCCTTGACTCAGAATGTTCAACATTCCTTATTTTCAGACAGTCCGTTTCATATTTGGGATAATGCATTTGAATCAATCATTTTTTCTTACCTTAAAAAATTTGACTCTTTTTTCCCTGTGGGCTGTTAGGCTCGCGGGGGCTGAAAATGCTTCATTTTATTGCGTCATTCTTGGCGCTGACTTTTTTGGCGCAAAAAATCTTTTCCGTTTCCGGCGTCATACGTGTCGCCGGAAGTTGCGTCATTTTTTGACGTTCTTTTGCGCCAAAAATGTCGGCGTTCCGGATGTGGCGTCATTTTTGGCGCCAAAAGCATTTAGGCGCCAAATAATGTGGGCGTCTTATTTGGCGCTAAAAAAAATATGGGCGTCGCTTTTGTCTCCACATTATTTAAGTCTCATTTTTCATTGCTTCTGGTTGCTAGAAGCTTGTTCTTTGGCATTTTTTCCCATTCCTGAAACTGTCATTTAAGGAATTTGATCAATTTTGCTTTATATGTTGTTTTTTCTCTTACATATTGCAAGATGTCTCACGTTGCATCTGAGTCAGAAGATACTTCAGGAAAATCGCTGTCTAGTGCTGGAACTACCAAAGCTAAGTGTATCTGCTGTAAACTTTTGGTAGCTATTCCTCCGGCTGTTGTTTGTATTAATTGTCATGACAAACTTGTTAATGCAGATAATATTTCCTTTAGTAATGTACCATTGCCTGTTGCAGTTCCTTCAACATCTAAGGTGCAGAATGTTCCTGATAACATAAGAGATTTTGTTTCTGAATCCATCAAGAAGGCTATGTCTGTTATTTCTCCTTCTAGTAAACATAAAAAATCTTTTAAAACTTCTCTCTCTACAGATGAATTTTTAAATGAACATCATCATTCTGATTCTGATGACTCTTCTGGTTCAGAGGATTCTGTCTCAGAGATTGATGCTGATAAATCTTCATATTTATTTAAAATGGAATTTATTCGTTCTTTACTTAAAGAAGTACTAATTGCTTTAGAAATAGAGGATTCTGGTCCTCTTGATACTAATTCTAAACGTTTAGATAAGGTATTTAAATCTCCTGTGGTTATTCCAGAAGTTTTTCCTGTTCCTAATGCTATTTCTGAAGTAATTTCCAAAGAATGGGATAAATTGGGTAATTCATTTACTCCTTCTAAACGTTTTAAGCAATTATATCCTGTGCCGTCTGACAGATTAGAATTTTGGGACAAAATCCCTAGAGTTGATGGGGCTATTTCTACCCTTGCTAAACGTACTACTATTCCTACGTCAGATGGTACTTCGTTTAAGGATCCTTTAGATAGGAAAATTGAATCCTTTCTAAGAAAAGCTTATCTGTGTTCAGGTAATCTTCTTAGACCTGCTATATCATTGGCTGATGTTGCTGCAGCTTCAACTTTTTGGTTGGAAACTTTAGCGCAACAAGTAACAGATCATGATTCTCATAATATTATTATTCTTCTTCAGCATGCTAATAATTTTATCTGTGATGCCATTTTTGATATTATCAGAGTTGATGTCAGGTTTATGTCTCTAGCTATTTTAGCTAGAAGAGCTTTATGGCTTAAGACTTGGAATGCTGATATGGCTTCTTGGATTCTATTATCTCAACTGTTACTGGTGGGAAAGGAACTTTTTTACCACAGGATAAAAAATCTAAGGGTAAAAACAGGGCTAATAATCGTTTTCGTTCCTTTCATTTCAACAAAGAACAAAAGCCTGATCCTTCATCCTCAGGAGCAGTTTCAGTTTGGAAACCATCTCCAGTCTGGAATAAATCCAAGCCTGCTAGAAAGGCAAAGCCTGCTTCTAAGTCCACATGAAGGTGTGGCCCTCATTCCAGCTCAGCTGGTAGGGGGCAGGTTACGTTTTTTCGAAGAAATTTGGATCAATTCTGTTCACAATCTTTGGATTCAGAACATTGTTTCAGAAGGGTACAGAATTGGTTTCAAGATGAGACCTCCTGCAAAGAGATTTTTTCTTTCCCGTGTCCCAGTAAATCCAGTGAAAGCTCAAGCATTTCTGAATTGTGTTTCAGATCTAGAGTTGGCTGGAGTAATTATGCCAGTTCCAGTTCCGGAACAGGGGATGGGGTTTTATTCAAATCTCTTCATTGTACCAAAGAAGGAGAGTTCCTTCAGACCAGTTCTGGATCTAAAAATATTGAATCGTTATGTAAGGATACCAACGTTCAAAATGGTAACTGTAAGGACTATTTTGCCTTTTGTTCAGCAAGGGCATTATATGTCCACAATAGATTTACAGGATGCATATCTGCATATTCCAATTCATCCAGATCATTATCAGTTCCTGAGATTCTCTTTTCTGGACAAGCATTACCAGTTTGTGGCTCTGCCGTTTGGCCTAGCTACAGCTCCAAGAATTTTTACAAAGGTTCTCGGTGCCCTTCTGTCTGTAATCAGAGAACAGGGTATTGTGGTATTTCCTTATTTGGACGATATCTTGGTACTTGCTCAGTCTTTACATTTAGCAGAATCTCATACGAATCGACTTGTGTTGTTTCTTCAAGATCATAGTTGGAGGATCAATTTACCAAAAAGTTCATTGATTCCTCAGACAAGGGTAACCTTTCTGGGTTTCCAGATAGATTCAGTGTCCATGACTCTGTCTTTAACAGACAAGAGACGTCTAAAATTGATTTCAGCTTGTCGAAACCTTCAGTCACAATCATTCCCTTCGGTAGCCTTATGCATGGAAATTCTAGGTCTTATGACTGCTGCATCGGACGCGATCCCCTTTGCTCGTTTTCACATGCGACCTCTTCAGCTCTGTATGCTGAATCAATGGTGCAAGGATTACACAAAGATATCTCAATTAATATCTTTAAAACCGATTGTACGACACTCTCTAACGTGGTGGACAGATCACTATCATTTAATTCAGGGGGCTTCTTTTGTGCTTCCGACCTGGACTGTAATTTCAACAGATGCAAGTCTCACAGGTTAGGGAGCTGTGTGGGGATCTCTGACGGCACAAGGAGTTTGGGAATCTCAGGAGGTGAGATTACCGATCAATATTTTGGAACTCCGTGCAATTTTCAGAGCTCTTCAGTTTTGGCCTCTTCTGAAGAGAGAATCGTTCATTTGTTTTCAGACAGACAATGTCACAACTGTGGCATACATCAATCATCAAGGAGGGACTCACAGTCCTCTGGCTATGAAAGAAGTATCTCGAATTTTGGTTTGGGCGGAATCCAGCTCCTGTCTAATCTCTGCGGTTCATATCCCAGGTATAGACAATTGGGAAGCGGATTATCTCAGTCGCCAAACGTTGCATCCGGGCGAATGGTCTCTTCACCCAGAGGTATTTCTTCAGATTGTTCAAATGTGGGAACTTCCAGAAATAGATCTGATGGCGTCTCATCTAAACAAGAAACTTCCCAGGTATCTGTCCAGATCCCGGGATCCTCAGGCGGAGGCAGTGGATGCATTATCACTTCCTTGGAAGTATCATCCTGCCTATATCTTTCCGCCTCTAGTTCTTCTTCCAAGAGTAATCTCCAAGATTCTGAAGGAATGCTCGTTTGTTCTGCTGGTAGCTCCGGCATGGCCTCACAGGTTTTGGTATGCGGATCTTGTCCGGATGGCCTCTTGCCAACCGTGGACTCTTCCGTTAAGACCAGACCTTCTGTCGCAAGGTCCTTTTTTCCATCAGGATCTCAAATCCTTAAATTTAAAGGTATGGAGATTGAACGCTTGATTCTTGGTCAAAGAGGTTTCTCTGACTCTGTGATTAATACTATGTTACGGGCGCGTAAATCTGTATCTAGAGAGATATATTATAGAGTCTGGAAGACTTATATTTCTTGGTGTCTTTCTCATCATTTTTCTTGGCATTCTTTTAGAATACCGAGAATTTTACAGTTTCTTCAGGATGGTTTAGAGAAGGGTTTGTCCGCAAGTTCCTTGAAAGGTCAAATCTCTGCTCTTTCTGTTCTTTTTCACAGAAAGATTGCTATTCTTCCTGATATTCATTGTTTTGTACAAGCTTTGGTTCGTATAAAACCTGTCATTAAGTCAATTTCTCCTCCTTGGAGTTTGAATTTGGTTCTGGGGGCTCTTCAAGCTCCTCCGTTTGAACCTATGCATTCATTGGACATTAAATTACTTTCTTGGAAAGTTTTGTTCCTTTTGGCAATCTCTTCTGCCAGAAGAGTTTCTGAATTATCTGCTCTTTCTTGTGAGTCTCCTTTTCTGATTTTTCATCAGGATAAGGCGGTGTTGCGAACTTCTTTTGAATTTTTACCTAAAGTTGTGAATTCCAACAACATTAGTAGAGAAATTGTGGTTCCTTCATTATGTCCTAATCCTAAGAATTCTAAGGAGAAATCGTTGCATTCTTTGGATGTTGTTAGAGCTTTGAAATATTATGTTGAAGCTACTAAGTCTTTCCGAAAGACTTCTAGTTTATTTGTTATCTTTTCCGGTTCTAGAAAAGGCCGGAAAGCTTCTGCCATTTCTTTGGCATCTTGGTTGAAATCTTTAATTCATCTTGCCTATGTTGAGTCGGGTAAAACTCCGCCTCAGAGGATTACAGCTCATTCTACTAGGTCAGTTTCTACTTCCTGGGCGTTTAGGAATGAAGCTTCGATTGATCAGATTTGCAAAGCAGCAACTTGGTCCTCTTTGCATACTTTTACTAAATTCTACCATTTTGATGTATTTTCTTCTTCTGAAGCAGTTTTTGGTAGAAAAGTACTTCAGGCAGCGGTTTCAGTTTGAATCTTCTGCTTATGTTTTTCATTAAACTTTATTTTGGGTGTGGATTATTTTCAGCAGGAATTGGCTGTCTTTATTTTATCCCTCCCTCTCTAGTGACTCTTGCGTGGAAAGATCCACATCTTGGGTAATCATTATCCCATACGTCACTAGCTCATGGACTCTTGCTAATTACATGAAAGAAAACATAATTTATGTAAGAACTTACCTGATAAATTCATTTCTTTCATATTAGCAAGAGTCCATGAGGCCCGCCCTTTTTTTGTGGTGGTTATGATTTTTGTATAAAGCACAATTATTCCAATTCCTTATTTTATATGCTTTCGCACTTTTTTATCACCCCACTTCTTGGCTATTCGTTAAACTGAATTGTGGGTGTGGTGAGGGGTGTATTTATAGGCATTTTGAGGTTTGGGAAACTTTGCCCCTCCTGGTAGGAATGTATATCCCATACGTCACTAGCTCATGGACTCTTGCTAATATGAAAGAAATGAATTTATCAGGTAAGTTCTTACATAAATTATGTTTTTCCTAATATTCTCTGCTCTGGGATATTCCCCCTATCTTTCCGACTCAACGCCGGGATAACAAGACTACTGGCCGAGTTCGGTCTGATAGAGGAGTATCCCACGAGCCTCACGACTAGCAATTTCTTTTTCTAGAAGAATATCTGAAAGGTCAGCTCTTTCTTGTTTTATCTTATTTTTCACCAAGATAAGGCGTTTTGAGTTCTAAATTTCTGCTGATAACATAAATCAAGAGATTGTAATTTCTTCTCTTTGTCCTAATCCTAAAAGATCAAATTAAAGACTTAATAATTTGGATGTGGTAAGGGTTTTAAAGTTTTACTTACACTCTACCAAAGATTTTAGACAATCTTCTAGTCTGTTCATTCATTTCTCAGGTCCATGGAAAGGCTTAAAGTGAAGGTCAATTTAAATGAATTGTTAAAAACAAGGGCACTTTAATTCATCAAAATTGACATTTCACTCCTTTTCTTAAAAAAACGTACCTTTTAATCCTGTCAGCCGCTGCAGCGCTTCCTCCACCCATCGTAAGCCCTCTTTGCGGGTCCAAAATGACGAATCCGGCTTCCTCCAATCACGGCGTTGCATCAGGCCATGATCCCCCTGGGGGGAAAGCCGTGATTAGAGGAAGCCGGATTCGTCATTTCTGATGTAAGAAGAGGCTTCCGGTGGCCGGGGGAATCGCTGGAGCGGCATTCAGGATTAAAAGGTAAGTTTTTGAAGAAAAGGAGTGAAATGTCAATTTTGATTAATTAAAGCGCCCTTGTTTTTAATAGGATTATAAAAAAAAGGGGTACTAATTCATCCAAATTGACCTTCACTTTAAAGGCCTCAGCTGTTTTTTTTAACTGCTTGTCTTAAGCTCTTGATTCACAAGGCTTACTTAGAGGCAGGTAAATCTCCTTTAAAATGTATTACAGCCCATTCTACTAGATCTGTTTTTACCTTTTGGGCTTTCAAAAAGTGGTAGAGCAAATTTGCAAGGCAGTAACTTGTTCATTTTTACATACTTTTAATCAATTCTACTTTTTTGATGTTTTTGTTTCTTCTAAAGCGCCCTTTGGTTGGAAACTCTTCCAGGCAGCAGTGTATCCAAAATAGACTCCTGCCCTTTTTATTTTTTTCCAATTTGATCCTGTCTTTCAATACTTGTGGACTCCACAGATTTGGTATAAGTTTCCATGCATAATTGGTCATGGACTCTCACTACCTTATGAAAGAAAACAAAATGATTGCTTACCTGATAAATAAAAAATGTCATGGTGGTGAGAGTCCACAAGCCCCACCCAATTTTTTATGGATAAGAAAATATGATTTTTTTTGGTGATGTTCCTATGTTGCACCTCTATGTTCCCTACTTTGTCCTTTCCTACGTTTTTATTTCTATTCTCGTTGCTAGGCTATAGGTATAACTGTCATACCAGTGAGGTGGGAGGGATGAAGTGCTCTTGATAGTTTTGGGAAACCTTTTAGTGGCTAGGAAGTGAGTCCCATGCGTAATTGATCCGGGACTCTCACCACCATGAAATAAATAAATTGATCAGGTAAGCATACATTTTGTTATCTTAAAATCATTGATGTATTGTATCACTATTTGCCTTAAAGAGACATAAAAATTGGGCTTGTCTCACTCCCCAGAAAGTCCAAAAACAGACAGGGGTTGAAAGTTCCACTAATCCCAGAGAAGTAAAAAAAAAAAAAGAAGCATTTTCCCATCTTCCATGCATTTTTACTATCTTTGACATTGTGTAGTTTAGTAACTATGGGCTTTTAACTTTACCCCAGGCTAGTAAACTCTAGTGATATTTTTACACCCATAAACATAGGTTTTCAAAATGATGCAAATCAAATAGCGGGTTTAAGCAATTTACAGCAAATTTGATATTCTAAGATTACAGAATCTGCTTTTTGGTCTGTCAAGGGAGTGTGGGAAAAGCAAAATTTGTTACACAAAAGCAAGAAGCGTTTAATGTCTCTTTAAGAAAAGAAAACACATTTGCTCAATTAAATATGTATATTTTATCCCAGTGAGTTTCCGTAAGATATATAAGTGATATTGTGCATGTGCACAGTGCTTCTGTTCATCTCTCTCTACCAATGAGAAGTCAGTGGCATACTCCAAATGAATGTAATGGTCCCAGATATACTACGTATGATTGTCTGTATCCATCACCCACATCCTATAATATAAAAGGCCAAGTGTGTTTGTCCGAAGATGCCATGCGCAGTAGAGACTGCATGCAAGGACAAACACACCTGGCCTTAATCCAACTGACCTGGCATCTGATCCACCGCAGGAATGGTAGGTGTGACAGGGCCGGGCGGGCGTTATGTGGGTGTGGCATGGGCAGGCGTGACATGTGCGTGGCCGGGCATGACACGGGCGGGGGCGGGCATGATGCGGACAAGGCCGGATGCCATGGCCGACTGGCCGTGAGAGAGAGAACTCTAAAGTGGGGGGATAGAGAGAGCAGAAGAGGAGGGATAAAGAGAGGGAGAGAGAGTAAAAGAGAGGGGGAGAGAGAGCAAAAGAGAGGGGGGAGAGAGCAAAAGAAAGGTGGGAGAGAGCGAGAGCAAAAGAAAGGGGTGAGAGAGAGAGAGCAAAAGAGAGGGGAGAGAGCAAAAGAGAGGGGGAGAGAGAGAGAGCAAAAGAGAGGGGGTGAGAGCGCAAAAGAGAGAGGGAGAGAGAGCAAAAGAGAAAGGGAGAGACAGCAAAAGAGAAAGGGAGAGAGAGCAAAAGAGAAAGGGAGAGAGAGCAAAAGAGAGGGAGAGAGCAAAAGAGAGGGAGAGAGCAAAAGAGAGGGGGGAGAGAGAGAGAGCAAAAGAGAGGGGGAGAGAGAGAGCAAAAGAGAGGGGGGAGAGAGAGCAAAAGAGAGGGGGAGAGAGCGTAAAAGAGAAAGGGAGAGAGAGCAAAAGAGAGGGAGAGAGACAGCGAAAGAGAAAGGGAGAGAGAGCAAAAGAGAAAGGGAGAGAGAGCAAAATAGAGGGGGAGAGCGCAAAAGAGAGGGGGAGAGAGAGCAAAACAGAGGGAAAGAGACAGCAAAAGAGAGAGAGGAGAGAGAAAGATCAAAAGAGAAGGGAGAGTGAGAAAAAGAGAGGGGGGGAGAGCAAAAGAGAGGGGGGAAGGGAGAGAGAGCAAAAGAGAGGAAGAGAGACAGCAAAAGAGAGTGGAGAGAGAGAGCAAAAGAGAGGGGGAGAGAGAGCAAAAGAGAGGGGGGGAGAGAGAGAGCAAAAGAGAGGGAGAGATACAGCAAAAGATAGAGGGAGAGATACAGCAAAAGATAGAGGGAGAGATACAGCAAAAGAGAGGGGGAGAGATAGCAAAAGAGGTGGAGCGAGAGAGCACAGAAGATAGAGGAAGAGAGCTCAAAAGAGAGGGGGAGAGAGAGAGAAAAAGAGAGAGGGGAGAGAGAGCAAAAGAGAGGGGGGAGAGAGAGAAAAAGAAAGGGGAGAGAGTAAAAGAGAGAGGGGGAGAGAGAGCAAAAGAGAGGGGGGAGAGAGCAAAAGAGAGGGGGAAAGAGCAAAAGAGAGGTGGAGCAAGAGAGCGCAAAAGAGAGGGGGGAGAGAGAGAAAAAGAAAGGGCAGAGAGTAACCAACTATTTTGCTGCATATAGTTCTGCATACCATTCCCAATTAATTGTATCTCCTTATCTGCACCAGAAAATCAAATGATTTCATTCATCCAGGTGCAGATTTTGTCCTAGGCGAACAAGGCACTTGCGTGGCAGCACTTTTTGAGTCTCACTACACACTCACTACACTACACACACACACACACTCAACATATATATATATATATATATATATATATATATATATATATATATATATATATATATATATATATATATATACAGTATATACACGCGCCCTTGAACATGAACATTTACTTTGGAAATGCCATAAAGAAAAATCACATTTTACCCTCACCAAAAAATATTATAGACGAAAAAGCCCTAAAACCTGCATTCATCTCTTACTTTTTTCTTTTTATATATTAAAAGCCAAAAAGATATCACACACTTGTAACAGACTTTTCAATTTACTTTTCAATTTGCTTCTGCTATCAGATTCACTTTGGCATCCTTTATTGAAAAGCATACCTAGGTAGCCTCAGGAGCAGCAATGCACTACTGGGGGCTAGCTGCTGATTGGTGGTTTCACACATATACCTCTTGTAATTGTTTCATTAGATGTGTTTAGCAAGGTTGCAGTAGTGCATTTCTGTTCTGGAACTCACTTAAAATATGTCTCTAACCCCTTTTCAGGGGCTAAACACATACGCCTAGATTTAGAGTTTGGCGTTAGCCGTCAAAAGCAGCGTTAAGGGGTCCTAACGCTGCTTTTTACTGCCCGCTGGTATTTAGAGTCAGCCAGGAAAGGGTCTACCGCTCACTTTCTTTCCGCGACTCCAGGCTACCGCAGATCCCCTTACGTCATTTGCGTATCTTATCTTCTCAATGGGATTTGCCTTACGCTGGTATTTGGAGTCTTGGAAGAACTGAGCGGTAGAGCCTCTACCGACAGACTCCTACCGCCAAAAAAAGTCAGTAGTTAAGAGCTTTATGGGCTAACACCAGAATATAAAACTCCTAACTACTGTGCTACAAAGTACACTAACACCCATAAACTACCTATGTACCCCTAAACCGAGCCACCCCCACATCGCCAACCCTCTAATAATTTTTTTTAACCCCTAATCTGCCGACCGGACACCGCCGCCACCTACATTATAGCTATGAGCCCCTAATCTGCTGCCCCTAACATCGCCGACATCTATATTATATTTATTACCCCCTAATCTGCCCCCCCCCAACGTCGCCGCTACCTTACCTACACTTATTAACCAGTAATCTGTCGACCGGACCTCGCCGCCACTATAATAAATGTATTAACCCCTAAACCGCCGCACTCCCTCCTCGCAAACACTATAATAAATTTTATTAACCCCCTAATCTGCCCTCCCTAACATCGCCGCCACCTACCTGCAATTATTAACCCCTAATCTCCCGCTCACCACGTACCCGCTACTATAATAAAGTTATTAACCCCTAAAACTAACTCTAACCCTAACACCCCCCCTAACTTAAATATAATTTAAATTAAACTAAATAATATTCCTATAATTAAATAAATTATTCCTATTTAAAACTAAATACTTACCTATAAAATAAACCCCAATATAGTTACAATATAATTAATAGTTACATTGTAGCTATTTTAGGATTTATATTTATTTTACAGGCAACTTTGTATTTATTTTAACTAGGTACAATAGCTATTAAATAGTTAACTATTTAATAGCTACCTAGTTAAAATAAGTACAAAATTACCTGTAAAATAAATCCTAACCTAAGTTACAAATACACCTAGCACTACACTATCATTAAATTAATTAAATAAATTAACTACAATTAGCTAAACTAAAATACAATTAAATAAACTAATCTATAATACAAAAAAAACACTAAATTACAAAAAAATTATAAAAAATTACAAGAAGTTTAAACTAATTACACCTAATCTAAGCCCCTAATAAAATTAAAAAAAAACAACATAAAAAAATGCCCTACCCTATTCTAGCTTTTTGCGAGGCATTGCCCCAAAGTAATCAGCTCTTTTACCTGTAAAAAAAAATACAACCCCCCCAACATTAAAACCCACCACCCACATACCCCTACTCTAACCCACCCAAACCCCCCTTAAAAAAAACTAACGCTAACCCCCTGAAGATCTCCCTACCTTGAGTCGTCTTCACCCAACCGGGCCAAAATCTTCATCCAAGGTGCGCAGAGAAGGTCCTTCATCCGGTAGAAGTCTTCATCCAGGCGGCGTCTTCAATCTTCATCCATCTGGAGCGGAGCCATCTTCAAAGGAGCCGACGCGGAGCCATCCTCTTCAACCGACGACTGAACGACGAATGAAGGTTTACTTTAAGGGACGTCATCCAAGATGGGTAGGATTTAAGGGACGTCATCCAAGATGGGTTCCAATCAGCCAATAGAATGCAAGCTCAATACGATTGGCTGATTGGATCAGCCAATCGGATTGAACTTAAATCTGATTGGCTGATTGCATCAGCCAATCAGATTTTTCCTACCTTAATTCCGATTGGCTGATAGAATCCTATCAGCCAATCGGAATTGAAGGGACGCCATCTTGGATGACGTCCCTTAAAGGAACCTTCATTCGTCGTTCAGTCGTCGGTTGAAGAGGATGGCTCCGTGTCGGCTCCTTTGAAGATGGCTCCGCTCCGGATGGATGAAGATTGAAGACGCCGCCTGGATGAAGACTTCTACCGGATGAAGGACCTCCTCTGCGCACCTTGGATGAAGATTTTGGCCCGGTTGGGTGAAGACGACTCAAGGTAGGATGATCTTCAGGGGGTTAGCGTTAGGTTTTTTTAAGGGGGGTTTGGGTGGGTTAGAGTAGGGGTATGTGGGTGGTGGGTTTTAATATTGGGGGGGTTGTATTTTTTTTACAGGTAAAAGAGCTGATTACTTTGGGGCAATGCCCCGCAAAAAGCCCTTTTAAGGGCTGGTAAAAGAGCTGATTACTTTTGTAATTTAGAATAGGGTAGGGCATTTTTTTATTTTGGGGGGATTTTTTATTTTATTAGGGGGCTTAGATTAGGTGTAATTAGTTTAAACTTCTTGTAATTTTTTATTATTTTTTGTAATTTAGTGTTTGTTTGTTTTTGTATTATAGATTAGTTTATGTAATTGTATTTTAGTTTAGCTAATTGTAGTTAATTTATTTAATTAATTTAATGATAGTGTAGTGTTAGGTGTATTTGTTACTTTGGTTAGGATTTATTTTACAGGTAATTTTGTACTTATTTTAACTAGGTAGCTATTAAATCGTTATTAACTATTTAATAGCTATTGTACCTAGTTAAAATAAATACAAAGTTGCCTGTAAAATAAATATAAATCCTAAAATAGCTACAATGTAACTATTAGTTATATTGTAGCTATATTAGGGTTTATTTTATAGGTAAGTATTTAGTTTTAAATAGGAATAATTTATTTAGTTATAGGCATATTATTTTGTTTAATTAAAATTATATTTAACTTAGGGGGGTGTTAGGGTTAGAGTTAGTTTTAGGGGTTAATAACTTTATTATAGTAGCGGCAACGTTGCAGGCGGGAGATTAGGGGTTAATAATTGTAGGTAGGTGGCGACAATGTTAGGGAGGGCAGATTAGGGGTTAATATAATTTATTATAGTGTTTGCGAGGCGGGAGTGCAGCGGTTTAGGGGTTAATACATTTATTATAGTGGCGGCGAGGTCCGGTTGGCAGATTAGGGGTTAATAAGTGTAGGTAAGGTAGCGGCGACGTTGGGGGGGACAGATTAGGGGTTAATAAATATAATATAGGTGTCGGCAATGTTCGGGGCAGCAGATTAGGGGTTCATAGGGATAATGTAGGTTGCGGCGGTGTCCGTAGCGGCAGATTAGGGGTTAATAATATAATGCAGATGTTAGCAATAGCGGGGGCGGCAGATTAGGGGTTAATAAGTGTAAGGTTAGGGGTGTTTAGACTCAGGCTTCATGTTAGGGTGTTAGGTGCAGACTTAGAGAGTGTTTCCCCATAGGAAACAATGGGGCTGTGCTAGGAGCTGAACTCTGCTGTTTTGCAGGTGTTAGGTTTTTTTTCAGCCAGCTCAGCACCATTGTTTCCTATGGGGATATCGTGCACGAGCACGTTTTTCCAGCTTACCGCTACCGTAGGCAACGCTGGTATTGAGAGTTGAAGGGAAGGTAAATTATGCTCAGCGCTCCCTTTTCTGAGCCTAACGCAGCCACTCAGACAACTCTAAATACCAGCGTTGTCTTAAGGGTGCGCTGGGAAAAAAAGCAGCGTTAGCTACGCGGGTCTTTACCGACAAAACTCTAAATCTAGGCCATAGTTATATTCAAGCAACAGTGTAATAATTAAATTAGAGTGTTTCCTTTTTCCTTTGTATGTCCTTTTAAATTATAAAATGTTTATGCAAATCGAATACAATCATCAGAATGTTTATTTTTTTATTGCAGTTAAAGGGCCATAATACCTAAATGTTGAAACAAAGTGATGCAGCATAGCTGTAAAAAGATGACTAGAAAATATCACCTGTACATCTCTATGTAAAAAAGAAAGATATTTTACCTCAAAAGTTCCTCAGTAGCCACATCTCATTGTAAAGGACTTCTAAGCAGCAAATCAGTATGTCTGTCCCGGGACAACTATGGGATGAGCCTCGTGCACTCTCATGTTATTTCCCTATTCAGTTTAAAGGAAGTTTACTATGAAATCTCATGAGAGTTAAGTCAAATCTCATGAGATCACAGTAAAAGAGTTCATGACCTCAGCACTGTTGATGCTGATTGGCTGCTGTTCATTTCTTAATTTTATTAATTTTGTTTTACCTTCAGCTGGGAGCAGCTGAGTATAACTTTTTACACAGAACTTACTCTGCTGAGCTGAGTAGATTGTGAGGTAAAATATCTTCCTTTTTTACATAGAAATGCTCAGGTGATATTTTCCTGTCAGCTTTTTACAGTTATACTAGATCAGTTTCAAGTGATAGGGCATATGAGTATTATGTCCCTTTAAGAGTCTGGATATTTAAATTATGTCAAAAGGATAATGAACCCAAATTTTTTATTTTGTGATTCAGATAGAGCATGAAATTTTAAGCAACTTTCTAATTTTACTCCTATTATCAAATTTTCTTTATTCTCTTTGTATCTTTATTTGAAATGCAAGAATGTAAGTTTAGATGCCGGCCCATTTTTAGTGAAGAACCTGGGTTGTCCTTGCTGATTGGTGGATAAATTCATCCACCAATAAAATAGTTCTTTCCAGAGTTCTGAACAAAAAAAAAAGCTTAGACGCCTTCTTTTAAAATAAAGATAGCAAGAGAGCAAAGAAAAATGGAAAATAGGAGTAAATTAGAAAGTTGCTTAAAAATGAATGCTCTATCTGAATCACGAAAGAAAAAAATTAAGTTCAGTGTCCTTTAAATATAATATTGCTCATAAATATATGGTAATTCTTAAAAAGGAAATAAAAGTCAAAAGTCAGCATGCAAGTCTGGATATGCTCAAGACAGTGCACATGTCTTTAGCACCCTGGGCTTGGAATTGTTTGCAATAATGTTTATAAACACTAGATGGCAGTAGTTTTTTTCAACAAGGTATATTGATACAGACATTGGCCTAGTTTCCATTGAGGTGGTAAAGTTTAGAAACTGGTAAAAACATTTATCTCCATTAAATTCTATGACGATTTTTTATGTTACCACTAGTGTACAAACTTTACCACCTCAATGGAAGCTAGACAATTGTTGGAAACATTGCTGCTCTAATGTGCTAAAGACACGTGCAAACTCCTGAGCTTCTATGGGCATGCCTAGATTTACTCTTCAACAAAGGATAACAAGAGTACAAAGCAAATTTGATTATGTAAATTACATAGAGTAATTGAAATGTTTTTAAAATTAGCATGCTTTATCTGAATCATACAAATTTCATTATGATTTTAAACACAAACATCAGTAATTTAACAGAATAAATGTATTTATATCCTAGCCATTACTTCTCACTTCCTCACTGGAAGGGGCATAGACAAAAATATACCACACCCTCTTTACCTATATGGTGCTGGGACACTGAAGGCTGCACATCTTGGTTATTCATGAGATGATTTGTGTATTCTATCTAAAACATTATTATTATTCTTTATTTATAAAGCGCCAACAGATTCCACAGCGCTGTCCATGGGTACAAAGATAAAAGTACAATGGTGAAACACTACAATATAAGACAAAGTATTACAGACAAATACAGGGGTAATTGAGGGACCCTATTCCCGTGGGAACTTACCAAACATAGATGAACAGCCTTTTAGCTCAGTCTTCAAAAATGCCAGGCCAGAGGGATGTATGTAGGCATGATAGGACTTACAGTTCAGGGAGGAGAAGAGCTTACCCACTCCACAGCACAGACAGCACTGCAGGATGTCATCACTGAGCCCTCCCGGGTTTACACAAGGTAAATAGTGTGTGCACTCACTGTCATGACAATTACCAAGAGTCAATTGATGTCACCGGCACAGATGGTGGTACCCATAGGAATCCCCTACAACATTGGAAGCAGCCACAAGCTCAGCTCAACCTCTTCGGGTATGTTCCCAGCTACCATATACCTCTGGTGACCAGGGTACGATAACATCAGTCCCAATGACTTAATCCAGGTAAGAGGGGACCGAGTGGACTGGGACTCGTGATGAAGAGGGCCCCGGAGTTTATGAAAAGGAGCTAGATTTTTGCATGGTTAGTTAAAAATGTAGGCTTAGTTAACGCATTTTTGGGGTGGGTTTTTTATTTTAAAGAATAGTTTTTTTAATTTTAAATTCTATTTTTTAGAATAGGTTTTTTTTTTTTTTATATATGAAGTTTTTATTGAACAGGTTCATAAAACATGACATGAGATACACAGTACAATGTATAATAGCATGCTGTTAAATTCCATCTGGTTGCTATTACAGGTTATGAACATGCAGCTTCTGCTGTGTATCAACAAGGACAAAAAAAAAATACATATAAACCGCATAGGCCTCTAAATAGGCCAACTTTAGCATCTTGTCCAGTTATATTTGAGGGAACCTTTTTTCACAATGATTAAATAAAAAGAAAAAGGAAGAAGGAGAGGAAGGGGAATAAAAGGGGAAGAAAAAAAGAAAGAAAAGGAAAAGAAGAGGATATACGGAGTGATGTAGAAGGGGTGAAGCAGTAGAAGGGAGAAAAAGGGAAGAGACATAGGAGGAAATGTAAAAAGAAGAGGGGAAATCCAGAAGAGTGGGTAATGGGGTAATCTCTCCAATATCACCTGTCCCATAGTGTAATGTAACATCATTGGTCAGAAGCTCGAGTGAGGTCGAAATTATGTTGGTACCTGCAGTGATTCCCAATAAAGTTTTATATTTAAAAACATGTCATGCCTATTTCGTTTAAGATAAGAGTATTCTTCCAAAAGAATGAGTTCTTGTGTTCTAGCTGCCCACTCCGTAATTGTTGGAACACTTTGGGATTTCCATTTTCTGGCAATTAGGGATTTTGCTCCATTTACACAAATTTGAAGTAGGGAAAGTCTAAGTTTACAGGAGATCCTAGGCCTCGCATTGAACAGTATGATCATTGGGTTAAAGTCAAATGTAGTACCTAGTAACGGGTGTAATATCTTTTCTAAGGAATCCCAAAAGGTCCGCAGGCTAGGGCACGACCACCATATGTGCGATAAAGTTCCCTCACCCCCACACCCCCTCCAGCACAAGGGAGAAACCTCAGGGTATATCATTTTCAGTCTGACTGGTGTCATATACCACCTTGAAAGAATTTTATAGTTCATTTCAAGGATCTGGGAAGAAGACGACGTTTTGCCAGTAAATTCAAACAATTTATACCAGTATTCCGGTGTAATGTCTTGGTGCAATTCTTCCTGCCAGGATTGAGTGTAGTTGGTAATGTTTTATGTACACAATGGTCTATAATTCGCCTCGACATAGCAAGAGTTCCTCTTGGGGTAATGGCAGCTCTGCAAAGCGTTTCAAATGGGGTGAGAGAGCGTGTAAGCTGAGAGCTATGTGGGGAAACTCGCAGCAGATTTTGCAATTGGGAGTATTTCAACCAGTTAGTAAATGTACCCTCCAGAACTTCAGATAAGTCTTGTCTCGGCCTAAGTTTCCCCTGGGAAAGAAAATCCACCAGCGGGGATGAAAACCCCAACTCTTTATAGTGTATGTCCCCCGTTGAGAGATGTATGCCTAATAGTAATTCAGTATTTTGGAAAATTGGTGTCATGGGCGAGTGGGGTGTGGATATGCCTTTTATATGGGTAATTATTGTGTCCCAGGTACGAAAGATGTGTCTATAAAGAGGGGATGATCTAGCTCTAGTTGGGCGATATTTATCCTGTAGCCAGCAAATTGGGCCTACTTTGGGAGTTTTCAAGATATGCGTGTCTAGGGGGATCCATGCCTTGTCTTGAGAGCTATTGTGCCAATTTAGTATACGTTGTAATACGTTAGCCTGATAATATCGGAGTATATGGGGAGTACCCAACCCACCATCTCTCCTAGACCTATATATATTTTGCCTAGCCACTTTCGGTTTTCGTCCTCCCCATATAAAATCGTTGAGGATAGATTGGAGCTGTCGGAGATAGGTATGGGGGAGATGAATAGGGATAGTCTGCAATAAATAAAGTATTCGAGGCAACAATGACATTTTCGTGATTTGGTTTCTGCCCCACCAAGAGAAATATTTATTTCGCCAAGACTGACAGTCCCTCGATATTTCTTGTAAGAGCGGTGTGTAATTGGATTTAAATAGGGATGCCAGTCGTGGTGTAACATTAATACCTAATTATCTGATGTAGTCACTGTTTAGTTGATATGGACAGACCTGGGCCAGATTTGAGAACTTATGGGCGTTCATTGTAATATTTAAAATGTAAGATTTCTGGTTATTAATCAGGAAGTGGGAGAGGCTCCCAAAACGTCGAAATTCGTTCAATACGGCCGGTAGAGATATACCAGGATTAGATAAGGACAACAGTATGTCATCAGCATATAAGCTTATTTTATAATTGTTGGGGCCTACGGCTATCCCAGTGATGTTAGTATTTAGCCTAATGTGGGATGCTAGGGGTTCCATTGCAATAGCGAATAATAGCGGGGACAGTGGGCACCCCTGCCGTGTACCATTGTTTATTTGAAAAGATTCTGACAAAATACTATTTACCCTGATTCTAGCTGTGGGATTACTATAGAGACTGAATATCCTGTTAATCAATTTATCTCCGAACCCATATCCAGACAACACCGAGCGAAGGTATACCCAGTTCATCCTATCAAACGCTTTTTCCGCGTCGGTTGAGGCCAGGACCATCTCAATATTAGAGGTTGTAGCAAAATCGATCAAATGGAGCGTCCTAATTGTATTATCCCTGGCCTCCCGACGCGGAATAAAGCCCGCCTGGTCCGTGTGGATAATATGAGGCAACAGCGTACTGAGTCTAGTTGCCAATATCTTGGCATATATCTTAGCGTCCGTATTTATGAGGGATATAGGCCTGTAGCTGCCCGGTTCAAGTGGGGACTTCCCTGTTTTATGAATTAATGTAATATGGGCCGATAAAAAATCTGTGGAAAAAGATCCGTTTTCGTCTATTGAATTAAATAATCTAAGCAGGTGTGGCAGTAAAATATTTTTAAATGTTTTGTAATACAAATTGGAAAAACCGTCGGGCCCCAGGCTTTTTTGCGTTGGTAGAGATTCAATGGCCTTTATGATTTCCAAAGGGGCAATGGGTTCATCTAAGCCTGCGGCCTCCTCCTTCGAAATCTTAATTAAGTCAGCCTCCCTAACATATTTATCCATATCGCTAGTCTCTTCGGGGGAGTCTATTGGTGGTAGATTATATAGTTTACTGTAGTAGTCATGAAATGTTGAGGCAATTGACTTACTATCTTGTATCTCCTCCCAATCTACATTATATAGTTTTTGGACATAGGAGTTAAGCGTTCTTTGGCGTAAAGCTCTGGCTAATAGCCTTCTGGCTTTGTTTCCTTCTGAGAAATATAATCTCTTTAGATAAAAGGCTTGTCTTTGGGCTTCATTTTGTAAATGGGTATTAAACTTATTTCTTGCAAGGGCAAGGTCTCGATTTATGATGGGATCTAAAGGGTGCTGGAAATGGGCCTGCTCAAGGGTCGATAATTGGTATTCAAGCGTTCTATAGTCTGTCTTCCTACGCTTAGTAAGAAATGCTTTGTGTTTGAGAAAAATGCCCCTTATCACCGCCGGGTGCATGGGTACTGGGAGTAATAGAATCAGTCATATTTATTCTAAAATACTCATTCAGGGCTTTAGAGATTTGTTCTGTAAATATTGGATCTTTTAAAAGTGATTCATCCAGTCTCCAGATGTATTGGGAGAGTGGAGCCGAGGGCCAAACAACGGTGAGCGTGACCAAAGAATGGTCCGACCAGGGAGTTAGGGAAATAGTGGTGTAGTCTATAATGTGTAAGCTAAGTTGGTTTACTAAAATGTAATCTATTCTAGACCAGGACCTATTCGGGTGTGAGTAAAATGTAAACTCTTTCTTCTGGGGATGTTGCAACCTCCACACGTCTACTAGGGAGTGGGCTGATAGATTGGTGTTAATGCTTTGTAATGTGGATATGGGGACCCCACTTCGTCCGTGAGAGCAGTCAAGCAAAGGTGACAGAGCTACATTAAAGTCGCCTGCGTAGATAACAATTCCCCTAGTAGTAGGCAAGTATCTGTCCAAGGTCTGCCTAAAAAACTTAGCTTGTGCTCTATTGGGGGCATACACATTCACCAGTGTAACCGTTTGATTATATAGAGTGCCCTGTAAGATAAGAAGTCTACCCTCTTTGTCCTGTTGTTTGGCAGTTAGTTGAAACGGTAATCTCCTATTAAAGAGAATGCCTACTCCGTTTGTTTTACTGTCGTTATGAGAGAAATAGCAAAGAGGGTATGTGCTGGAGGAGAATGCGGGAGCCCCCTCACGGCTAAAGTGTGTCTCCTGAATAAAGATAATGTCGCCCCCCAGCCTGCGAAACCAATTCAGGGCTACTGATCTTTTTGTTGGGGAATTAAGGCCCTTGACGTTTTGGGAAAACAATTTCAGTTTAGGGAGGGACATGATAATCTAAGGGTCTGAGCAGCATAGAGGGGCTAGAACCTACTGGAATTGAAGGGTGTAACTGCATGTCTATAGATTCCCATCTCTGGGATGAGGGGTACTTACTGTGTAACCGAACTTCTGGTGGCCAGAAATGATGTGCATGACTGGTACATAAAATACAACAGATAATACAGAGATTGGTATGTCGAAAGATCCTCTGGGGGTAGAGAAAAAGGTGATTATTGAGAAGAAGAGAGAGAAGAAAGGGGAGAAAAGGTAAATAAATAACAAAAAACAAAAACCTTACAGTAAAATACAAACCTAACCTACTTACAGCAATTGTAAATGGCTCAAGAACATTGAGCTATAGGTCAGGGCTAATACTGTTCTGTTCTAAATGCAAACATATAGGAGAACATAACATTCTTAACTAATATAATCTCCATCTACTTAAATCTTACTGCCATCCAACAGTGCAGAGCTAAAATTAAAAGTGCAAGATTAACATAACTAAACATTGTAAAAAATAAAACTGTAATGAACATCACTTAGTGGTTTCCATTTTGGAAGCCTATCTTCTGGAACTTATAGTGAAACTAGCAATGCTAGATAGAGACGGCTTGGGGGTAGTGGGTCATCATACCACTTTGGCAAAAAAAAAGTATTTTCCGGCTTATAAGGCTGTGTCCATCTATTTTAAAGTACTATTACCACATAGTCGTCCACATGCAGGAAGTATTATTCATGGGTGGGTTGCCCCCAGGGGAGCATCAAGATGAGGTAGAAAAGGAAACACCTTTCCAGGAGTAAAGTGGAGGAAAAAGTTCAGATAGAAACCAAAGGACCTCAGGTAGGTGTTTGTTGAGCATCATCCAGGCCTGGGAAGGGGGTAGTAACAGTCTTGTCTTTTCTCAGTCTTTTCCGGTTGACTGTGGTCCAGCCCAATCTTTGGGGTCTGGGGGTATGGGTGTCTTGTTGATCCTGATCAGACTTGGATTCATTAAGTTTGGGAAGGGTAGGTAAAGGTATGTTCAATTGTTTACAGAAGGGTTCAATATCTTCCAGCGATCTATAGGTGAATGTCTGTGAACCCCGGATCACCCTAAGGCAAAAACGGGAAACCCCATCTATAAGGTATCTTCAGTGTTTGTAGATGTTGTGTTAAGTACCTGGCCTTTCTCCTTTTACCAAGTGTGATAGGGCTTACATCTGCGTATACCTGTAGATGACTATCTTCAAAGCAAATATTCTGTTTTTTCCGAGCTGCAGTAAGGACCAGTTCCTTGTCTTTGAAGAGTTGAAATTTTAAAATCACATCTCTTGGCGGATCCGTAGGTTTCGGGGGTGGTCTGAGTGCCCTGTGGGCCCTATCTAGTGGGATAGAAGGTAATTCAGAATCATCAGTAATATGCTGAAAGATTTTTTGCAGGTAATCCTCAAGTTGAGGGGGGAGGATAGTCTCTGGGATACCCCTAATCCTAAAGTTTTGACGTCGCCCCCTATTGTCCAGATCTTCTACATGGGTTTGGAGGTTGTCTATAGTGACACTCTGCTGGTATGCCTGTCTGGAAAGTAATTCAAGCTCCGAGTTGACATGGTCAGATCCTTCCTCCAAATATTCCATTCTATCCCCTAGATCATTAATGTCCTTCCTGACCTCTTTAAGGCCATCCTTTATGAGTTGACTGACCTGTGATAGCAGTGCAGCAAAGTCATCTTTGGTGGGTAAAAAATTTAAATCTGCCCTTGTGAGTGGTCTGGTGTTCCTAGAAGACGTTTGAGATTGTATTGATTCATCAGAGTCACTCATGTTATCTTGCATTCCAGCTGCCGGCCCAGGGGTGACTTCTAAGGGCTTAAAAAATTCTTTCAGCATAGATGGGTTTTGCATGTTTTTTAGGCTCTTACTGCCTTTAGGTGCTTTCTTCTGTCCTTTAACAGACATCTTGCAGCATCTGGGGTAGGGGGTGAAGGTCTATTAACTCAGATTGGACTCTCTCTTATTCTCTAGACCAGATGTAGACAGAGGTTTAAGAAGTCACAGTTTGATTATAGATTGGCGTGACCACCCACCATTAGGTTATATTTAGACATTTCTTAGTCGGGTTCCCCGCTATCAGTGTATATGTCAGAGACTCGTGGCGTTAAATTACAGTGCGTGTTATGCCTGGCCTGTTAGTTTGTGGTGCAGCATAATTTCTTAGCGTGTAGCATATTCAAAAAAGTGATCTAGCCCGGTCATGGCTTATTCTTAGCTTGTCCCAATGTATCATGCCTCAGCTCTCAGTGGCTGGTCGAGTTCAGAATGTGCAGCAGTGATGACGAGGCCTTGCTGTAATTTGGGCCATCGGGGAGGGCAGGCCCTAATGGCGCATTACTCACTGTCTCAGACGGCGGTTCTCTTACTTGTGCAGGGCCGGTTCAGGTCCGGAACATCTTTCCCGATCTGCTCCGGGGAGGTATAGCGGCAGGTATGAGTTGCGATGTGTCGCCTCACAGCCCGCAAAACAGGCCTCCGTAGTGTCCAGATATGGCGGCGGTTAACCTCTGATGTGTTGTGATGCGGTGCTGCTTTTCAGCGCTGGATAAAGCACCAGGGCACTGTTGAATAGCTGACCTGTAGGTTGATGTGGAGATAGATCAGCTTTTTATGCTCCTAAATCAGCTTTTTAGCCCTGACAGACACGGAGCTCACTCATGTGCGTCCTCCATGATGAGCTGCTAGCTCCGCCTCTAGAATAGGTTTTTAGTTAGACTTTATTATTTTGGGCGGTGGGGGGGATACTTGTATTGTAGAGAGGGTGTGTTGTATTTTTTTTATTTGTAAGGCTATTGTAATTTATTTTTAGTGCTAGGGTTTAAGTTTTTATTTTAGGAGCTTTGGGGGGGGGATTTTATGGGGCATGTAGATTAGTGTTACGTATTATGGTGTTTTTTATTTTGGACACTGTATTTTTTTATTTTATGTAACTTAGATTTTTTTAAATTTTATTGTAACTTAGGGGGTTTAGTTTAGAAGGGGGTTAGGTGTTAGGTAGTGTAGTTGTAGTTTGTGTTGGGAGATGGTGGTTTAGGGCATAATCACCTAACCACCCCCATACCTGTATGTGTGTTAATTAGGTGATTAAGGCCTACTAAATGCTAAACACAAATAATCACCAAACCACAACTACATTTTAATTTATATCCAATACGTCAACTAATATGCATAATGGCCATGCATTTTATTTTAAACGTAGATTTAAAATGGTATGCATTGTCATGTATATTGCATATTAGTTTAAAGTGTCAGTAAACCTCAAAAATAATGTTAGATAATTCTGCACATAGTGCAGAATTATATAACATTATATTAGCCTTATCTTTATAAAACCTAATATTCCCTTTGATTTTTTTTAAAAATGACAGTTTTTCCAGACCCACTCTCTGTGCTCTTCTGAGTGGGTCTGTTTTTTTTCACACAGCGCATCGGGCCAGCTGTATAGTCACAGCCCGGTCCGACCGCGCCATTATACACAGTGCAGCTCGCTCCTGCTGTCAGACAGAGCGGGAGCGAGCTTGCACTGAGACCGAATTGAGCCCCCGTCCGGGACTTCTTTAAAAGGGTGCTGATCGATCAGGGTGCAGGGGACCAAGTCGCCCGTTTAGTATGCTTTTTGGCAATTTGATGAGGCACCTGGGGATACCACTTGTTTGGGGACACTACCTTCTGGGAGGAATGGGGGACACTTCAATTTTGGTCCCCCATTTTAACATTGAGGCCATAAGGATAGGCTCAAGAAGACAAAAAGGAACTGCTTTCAAATAAAATCATCAATATTTAATTAGCTATCCGTCATGTTTTAGTTTGACTATTGTGGCAAATATTTTGCTCCTGTGAAGATTTACAAAATTCTATTGCACCTCTTTATAATAGTTTAATGTATTTATTAATTTTTTATTATTATTATACCGTATTTCTTTGTTATATAAGTGAATAATTCAAGTGTTTTTTTTTCTTTCAAGTTCAGATGGCGGCTCTTGTAATGGATTGTGATGGACTGGACGATAAAAAATAAAAAAATCACCTGGGCTGCTATAGAATTGCCTGTATTAAAATCAATGTTAATACATGTGCCAAACAAAATCACAAAAATGTAAATTTAAATTAGTAATAATAATTATTTAAATTTAAATTAGTAGTAACATGATGATCTGAACCTGGAAGAAGATGGCGACTTGTGGGATTTGGCTCATTTAGGAGCAGGATTTCTTCTCGTGAAAGTGCAACAACGCACTACGTTCTGGGTTTGCACAGATCTGTGTTGACTCCGAAAAGAGAAAAATGCCGTAAGTAGCCGCCTTCTTCCACATTCAGATCACCACAAATCATCCAAATGCACATGTTTAATAATAATAATAATAATAATAATTAACTACAGCAGGGCTTTCAGATGCAGGACCGCCGCTGTTGTTTAAATTATTTGTGTCCTTTCACTTTCTTTATGCTAAGAAATAAATAAAAGTGTTTATCTATTTGCAATATACAGTGTACTGTGCACATCTGGTGCAGCTACAGCCAGTGAGGTCTGTTCTACAGCTCGCTAGAGAACATAGTAAAATAGAGAGCAGAGTGGGGAAGGAACAATACAATGGTATCACACAGCTCATGACACAAGCAAATTCAATCTCAATATTTCACTGTAACTTTTGTAATACATAAAGGGCAATATTTATCAATCTGCGAACGAACAGGATTCCCATGTTGGGATTCTCTATTCCATTGCATATTTTCCCCATATTTATCATTGCACAAGGTAGCGCTCAGGCAATGCTGTCCCCCTACACCTCGTGCAACCAATTGCGTGACAGTAGGACTTGCTTACTCTGCGCCTCCGGCCACCCACGTCACAGCGCTTTCTTCAGTGAGGTGATGTTTCCACCTCTAGACCAATAGCTGTGCATGTCAACTGACATCATGGTACAACTATTGGAGGTGAAAACGTCACCTCATTGAGGAAAGCGCTGTGCCATGGACGGCCAGAGGCTCTGAGTTAGCGATGGGTGGGTGAGTTTAACATTGTTTTTTACGAAATGATGAGAGAAACTAACTTTTTTTTTAAAGATGGTAAATCCTCCTAGCGTTTGTTATACGCTTGGGTTTAGGTCATAAAAGCAAACTGAAGCTATTTTATTCTTGCAGCCTTATTTCTCCAATAGCTACCAGTCCAAAAAAGGCTTCTTAAAAATATAGCCCAATTTTTCCATTTTTACTAGTATAAATCTAAATGATTTACTATTGTGGATTTTTTTTTCCCAATGTCTTATTACACTTTGCAAATCTAAGTATATAACATTATTGTAATGCAAATTAGTTCATCTATACTGGTGCAGAATTATTAATAATACAAGAAATTTCAGAGGGGTAAAATATAGACACTAATTATATATTTTTCTAATTTAGTCACTGCAAAAACAAAAAACTATATCACAATTCTTGGTAATTACCCAGAAAGAAGGTGCTATTCGGAATTCATGTTTTTGAAGCTCACCCACATTACTTCTTTTCATATCTAAGATTTCCCAGTGCAGTAATTAAATAGATTAATCTGCAGTTTAAATCCAGGAACACAGTTTTAAAGGCTTTAATGAGACGGGATTGAGTTTAATTACAAAGGATTCTTCATCATTTCAAGCAAAGTGACTCTGCCAAATGAAACACACTCACTCATATAATGCCTGTCTTATTGGGAAATAAATTCCGTTTAATAAGGACATGATTTCTTGAGAACAAAGAAGTGTAATGACAACGAATTGGAAGCTGGTACTAATTACAGACAGATGGTATATGAGTATTCAATAAAATTGCATATAGGTTAAGTCACAATTTTTGCAATTCTTGTGATCAAAAAAGGGTTTGATAAGTTACACAAGGAAATCGTTCAGAAAAGCAGTTGTTATTTATATTTTGTTTGTTAATCTTTAAAGACCATTAAATACAGCACAATTGCAAAATCAATACATTCATAATAAAAAGTCAATGCAAAAGCACGAAATCTGAATTTAAAATTAGCAAATTTTTTTGGACAAATTTTAAAAAATTACTTCAATTTCACTGCCTCTTGTATCATGTGACAGCTATTAGCAAATCACAGACTCATACATGTAAAAACTGTGAATCTTGCACATGCTCAGTAGTAGCGGGTGTCTCAGAAAGTGTGTATATCAAAAGATTTTGCACAGTTTGATAATAGCAGTAAATTTGTTTTTGTTTTTTTAAACGGCATGTTCTGTCTTTATCCTTAAAAAGGGACATGAAAACCAAAATTGTTCTTTCATGATTCAGATAGAGAATACAATTTACGTCTATTATCAAATTTGCTTTATTCTCTTGTTTTTCTTTGTTTAAGAGTTACTAAGCAGGCAGCGTGCACATGGCTGAAGCACTACGTGACAGGAAATAGTGCTGCCATCTAGTGCTCTTGCTAATGTATAAAATTGTTGCAAAACTGCTGACCCTATAGTTTTGCAGACACATGCACACTTCTGAACTTACCTTCCTTCTTTTCAACAAAGGATAACAAGAAAACAAAGACAATTTGATAATAGAATTAAACTGGAAAGTTGTTTAAAATTGTATGTTCTGAATTATGAAAGAAAATTTTGGGATTTTATGTCCCTTTAAAGTTTAATCTTTACTTTCATGCCTCTTTAATATGAATTATAAATGACAGCTCAACAATTCTTTACTGAAAAGGAGAGGACACTGTGAAATTCCATCATTCATCAGAAACAGCATCATCTAAGCTTAATTAAATGTGAAACTAATAAAGCTGTATCAGTGATGCACTTCCAAAAATGCATATTGGCTGTTAGGTCTTCCTGCTAATGTTCATTGGCTGATAGTTACTGTTAGTGGCCATTGGTTGAGAGGCACTTCCTGCTAATGTTCATTGGCTGATAGTTACTGTTAGTGGCCATTGGTTGAGAGGCACTTCCTGCTAATGTTCATTGGCTGATAGTTACTGTTAGTGGCCATTGGTTGAGAGGCACTTCCTGCTAATGATCAATAAGTATATAATCCAATCAGCATTAGTAGGAAGTGCACAACTGATACTGGTATATTAATTGAATTTTAAATTTAAAAAACTTTTTCCTATTTCTTTTTTTTCAGGCCAAAAGCTGCCTACATATTTATATGCTGCTCTATCATATTGATAATATACAATATAACGATGCTTTTTCCCTAACGCCGCTATTACAAGTCTTGTAGGTATAGGTATACCGCACACCTTTTTGGCTGTCACGCAACGTCAGTACCGCACTTTTAAAAAAGTCATTTTTCAATGGGACTCCCATAGCGCCAGTATTACGAGTTTTGCTGTGAGGCCAAAAAAGTGAGCGGCCAAAAAAGTGAGCGGTACAGCCTAATATGACAAAGATCCGTACCGCCATCTAAAGTCAGCAGTTATGAGTTTTACGCTACAAAGCTGTACCATAAAACTCATAACTAAACTGTCACAAAGTACACTAACACCCATAAACTACCTATTAACCCCTAAACGAGGCCCTCCCGCATCGCAAATACTAAAATTAAAATATTAACCCTAATCTGCCGCTCCGGACATCGCCGCCACTAAAAAAATGTATTAACCCCCTATTCCACCGCCCCCGACATCGTCGCCACTATAATAAACCTATTAACCCATAAACCGCCGCCCTCCCACATCGCAAACACTATTAAAATATTTTTAAACCCTAATCTGCCGTACGCCCACACTGCCACTATAATAAACCTATTAACCACTAAACCGCAAGCCCCCCTCAATGAAATATACTAAAATAAACTATTAACCCCTAAACCTCACCCTAACGTAACCCTAAGCCTAAGTCTAACCCTAACCCTAACTTAAATATAATTAAAATAAATCTAAATAAAACTTACAATTATTACCTAAATAACCTATTTATTTAAACTAAATTCATACTTACCTGTAAAATAAAACCTAAGCTAGCTACAAAATAATTAATAGTTATATTGTATCTATCTTAGATTTTATTTTTATTTCACAGGTAAGTTTGTATTTATTTTAACTAGGTAGACTAGTTAGTACATAGTTATTAACTATTTACTAACTACCTAGTTAAAATAAATACAAACTTACCTGTAAAATAAAACCTAACCTGCCTTACACTAAAACCTAACATTACAATAAAATAAAAAAATTTAATTAATCAAATACAATTATCTATTGCAAAAAAATAAACACTAAATTACACAAAATAAAAAACGAAATTATCCAAAATAAAAACAAATTACTCCTAATCTAATAACCCTATCAAAATAAAAAAGCCCCCCCCAAAATAAAAAAACCCTAGCCTACACTAAACTGCCAATAGCCCTTAAAAGGGCCTTTTGCGGGGCATTGCCCCAAAGAAATCAGCTCTTTTACCTGTAAAAAAAATACAAACATCCCCCCAACAGTAAAACCCACCACCCACACAACCAAACCCCCCCCAAAATAAAAACCTATCTAAATAAACCTAAGCTAACCATTGCCCTGAAAAGGGCATTTGGATGGGCATTTAGCTCTTTTACATTGCCCAAAACCCTACTCTAAAAATAAAACCCACCCAATAAACCCTTAAAAAACAGAATTTATGTTTACCTGATAAATTACTTTCTCCAACGGTGTGTCCGGGTCCACGGCGTCATCCTTACTTGTGGGATATTCTCTTCCCCAACAGGAAATGGCAAAGAGCCCAGCAAAGCTGGTCACATGATCCCTCCTAGGCTCCGCCCTACCCCAGTCATTCGACCGACGTTAAGGAGGAATATTTGCATAGGAGAAACCATATGATACCGTGGTGACTGTAGTAAAAGAAAATAAATTATCAGGACCTGATTAAAAAACCAGGGCGGGCCGTGGACCGGACACACCGTTGGAGAAAGTAATTTATCAGGTAAAACATAAATTCTGTTTTCTCCAACATAGGTGTGTCCGGTCCACGGCGTCATCCTTACTTGTGGGAACCAATACCAAAGCTTTAGGACACGGATGATGGGAGGGAGCAAATCAGGTCACCTAGATGGAAGGCACCACGGCTTGCAAAACCTTTCTCCCAAAAATAGCCTCAGAAGAAGCAAAAGTATCAAACTTGTAAAATTTGGTAAAAGTGTGCAGTGAAGACCAAGTCGCTGCCCTACATATCTGATCAACAGAAGCCTCGTTCTTGAAGGCCCATGTGGAAGCCACAGCCCTAGTGGAATGAGCTGTGATTCTTTCGGGAGGCTGCCGTCCGGCAGTCTCGTAAGCCAATCTGATGATGCTTTTAATCCAAAAAGAGAGAGAGGTAGAAGTTGCTTTTTGACCTCTCCTTTTACCGGAATAAACAACAAACAAGGAAGATGTTTGTCTAAAATCCTTTGCAGCGTCTAAATAGAATTTTAGAGCGCGAACAACATCCAAATTGTGCAACAAACGTTCCTTCTTTGAAACTGGTTTCGGGCACAGAGAAGGTACGATAATCTCCTGGTTAATGTTTTTGTTAGAAACAACTTTTGGAAGAAAACCAGGTTTAGTACGTAAAAACCACCTTATCTGCATGGAACACCAGATAAGGAGGAGAACACTGCAGAGCAGATAATTCTGAAACTCTTCTAGCAGAAGAAATTGCAACCAAAAACAAAACTTTCCAAGATAATAACTTAATATCAACGGAATGTAAGGGTTCAAACGGAACCCCCTGAAGAACTGAAAGAACTAAGTTGAGACTCCAAGGAGGAGTCAAAGGTTTGTAAACAGGCTTGATTCTAACCAGAGCCTGAACAAAGGCTTGAACATCTGGCACAGCTGCCAGCTTTTTGTGAAGTAACACAGACAAGGCAGAAATCTGTCCCTTCAGGGAACTTGCAGATAATCCTTTTTCCAATCCTTCTTGAAGGAAGGATAGAATCTTAGGAATCTTAACCTTGTCCCAAGGGAATCCTTTAGATTCACACCAACAGATATATTTTTTCCAAATTTTGTGGTAAATCTTTCTAGTTACAGGCTTTCTGGCCTGAACAAGAGTATCGATAACAGAATCTGAGAACCCTCGCTTCGATAAGATCAAGCGTTCAATCTCCAAGCAGTCAGCTGGAGTGAGACCAGATTCGGATGTTCGAACGGACCTTGAACAAGAAGGTCTCGTCTCAAAGGTAGCTTCCATGGTGGAGCCGATGACATATTCACCAGATCTGCATACCAAGTCCTGCGTGGCCACGCAGGAGCTATCAAGATCACCGACGCCCTCTCCTGATTGATCCTGGCTACCAGCCTGGGGATGAGAGGAAACGGCGGGAATACATAAGCTAGTTTGAAGGTCCAAGGTGCTACTAGTGCATCCACTAGAGCCGCCTTGGGATCCCTGGATCTGGACCCGTAGCAAGGAACTTTGAAGTTCTGACGAGAGGCCATCAGATCCATGTCTGGAATGCCCCACAGTTGAGTGATTTGGACAAAGATTTCCGGATGGAGTTCCCACTCCCCCGGATGCAATGTCTGACGACTCAGAAAATCCGGCTTCCCAATTTTCCACTCCTGGGATGTGGATTGCAGACAGGTGGCAGGAGTGAGACTCCGCCCATTGAATGATTTTGGTCACTTCTTCCATCGCAGGGAACTCCTTGTTCCCCCCTGATGGTTGATGTACGCAACAGTTGTCATGTTGTCTGATTGAAACCGTATGAAACTTGGCCCTCGCTAGCTGAGGCCAAGCCTTGAGAGCATTGAATATCGCTCTCAGTTCCAGAATATTTATCGGTAGAAGAGATTCTTCCCGAGACCAAAGACCCTGAGCTTTCAGGGATCCCCAGACCGCGCCCCAGCCCATCAGACTGGCGTCGGTCGTGACAATGACCCACTCTGGTCTGCGGAAGGTCATCCCGTGTGACAGGTTGTCCAGGGACAGCCACCAACGGAGTGAGTCTCTGGTCCTCTGATTTACTTGTATCCTCGGAGACAAGTCTGTATAGCCCCCATTCCACTGACTGAGCGTGCACAGTTGTAATGGTCTTAGATGAATGCGCGCAAAAGGAACTATGTCCATTGCCGCTACCATCAAACCTATCACTTCCATGCACTGCGCTATGGAAGGAAGAGGAACGGAATGAAGTATCCGACAAGAGTCTAGAAGTCTTGTTTTTCTGGCCTCTGTCAGAAAAATCCTCATTTCTAAGGAGTCTATTATTGTTCCCAAGAAGGGAACCCTTGTCGACGGAGATAGAGAACTCTTTTCCACGTTCACTTTCCATCCGTGAGATCTGAGAAAGGCCAGGACGATGTCCGTGTGAGCCTTTGCTTGAGGAAGGGACGACGCTTGAATCAGAATGTCGTCCAAGTAAGGTACTACAGTAATGCCCCTTGGTCTTAGCACAGCTAGAAGGGACCCTAGTACCTTTGTGAAAATCCTTGGAGCAGTGGCTAATCCGAAAGGGAAGCGCCACGAACTGGTAATGCTTGTCCAGGAATGCGAACCTTAGGAACCGATGATGTTCCTTGTGGATAGGAATATGTAGATACGCATCCTTTAAATCCACCGTGGTCATGAATTGGACCTTCCTGGATGGAAGGAAGAATTGTTCGAATGGTTTCCATCTTGAACGATGGAACCTTGAGAAACTTGTTTAAGATCTTGAGATCTAAGATTGGTCTGATCGTTCCCTCTTTTTTGGGAACTATGAACAGATTGGAGTAGAACCCCATCCCTTGTTCTCCTAATGGAACAGGATGATCACTCCCATTGTTAACAGGTCTTCCTACACAATGTAATAATGCCTGTCTTTTTTATGTGGTCTGAAGACAACTGAGACCTGTGGAACCTCCCCCCTTGGGGGGAAAGCCCCTTGAATTCCAGAAGATAACCTTGGGAGACTATTTCTAGTTGTCCAAGGATCCAGAACATCTCTTGCCCAAGCCTGAGCGAAGAGAGAGAGTCTGCCCCCCACCAGATCCGGTCCCGGATCGGGGGCCAACATTTCATGCTGTCTTGGTAGCAGTGGCAGGTTTCTTGGCCTGCTTTCCCTTGTTCCAGCCTTGCATTGGTCTCCAAGCTTGATTGGCTTGAGAAGTATTACCCTCTTGCTTAGAGGACGTAGCAACTTTGGCTGGTCCGTTTCTCACCGAAAGGGACGAAAATTAGGTTTATTTTTTGGCCTTGAAAGGCCGATCCTGAGGAAGGGCATGGCCCCTTACCCCCCAGTGATATCAGAGATAATCTCTTTCAAAGTCAGGGCCAAACAGCGTTTTCCCCCTTGAAAGGACTGTTAAGTAGCTAGTTCTTGGAAGACGCATCAGCTGACCAAGATTTCAACCAAAGCGCTCTGCGCGCCACAATAGCAAACCCAGAATTCTTAGCCGCTACCTAGCCAATTGCAAAGTGGCGTCTAGGGTGAAAGAATTACGCCATTTGAGAGCATTGATTCTGTCCATAATCTCCTCATAAGGAGGAGAATCACTATCGACCAGCCTTTACCAGCTCATCGAACCAGAAACATGCGGGCTGTAGCGACAGGGACAATGCATGAAATTGGTTGTAGAAGGTAACCCTGCTGAACAAACATCTTTTTAAGTAAACCTTCTAATTTTTATCCATAGGATCTTTGAAAGCACAACTATCTTCTATGGGTATAGTGGTGCTTTGTTAAAGTGGAAACCGCTCCCTCGACCTTGGGGACTGACTGCCATAAGTCCTTTCTGGGGTCGACCATAGGAAACAATTTTTTAATATGGGGGGAGGGACGAAAGGAATACCGGGCCTTTCCCATTCTTTATTTACAATGTCCCGCCACCCCGCTTGGGTATAGGGAAAAGCTTCTGGAGCCCCCGGGACCTCTAGGAACTTGTCCATTTTACATAGCTTCTCTGGGATGACCCAAATTCGTCACAATCATCAGAGTGGATAATACCTCCTTAAGCAGAGCGCGGAGATGTTCCAACTTAAATTTAAACGTAATCACATCAGGTTCAGCTTGTTGAGAAATGTTCCCTGAATCTGTAAATTCTCCCTCATAAACTTGATAACAAAGTACAAAAAACGTTTTAAAATAAAAACCGTTACTGTCCCTTTAAATTTTAAACTGAACACACTTTATTACTGCAATTGCCGAAAAATATGAAGGAATTGTTCAAAATTCACCAAAATTTCACCACAGTGTCTTAAAGCCTTAAAAGTATTGCACACCAATTTGGAAGCTTTAACCCTTAAAATAACGGAACCGGAGCCGTTTTTAACTTTAAACCCCTTTACAGTCCCTGGTATCTGCTTTGCTGAGACCCAACCCAAGCCCCAAGGGAATACGATACCAAATGACGCCTTCAGAAGTCTTTTCTATGTATCAGAGCTCCTCACACATGCGACTGCATGTCATGCCTCTCAAAAACAAGTGCGCAAACACCGGCCGCGAAATGAGGCTCTGCCTATGATTTGAGAAAGCCCCTAAAGAATCAAGGTGTCTAAAAAGTGCCTGCCGATATAATCTTATTCAAAATACCCAGATTAAATGATTCCTCAAGGCTAATATGTGTTAATAATGAATCGATTTAGCCCAGAAAAAGTCTACAGTCTTAATAAGCCCTTGTGAAGCCCTTATTTACTATCTTAATAAACATGCCTTACCGGATCCCATTAGGGAAAATGACAGCTTCCAGCATTACATCGTCTTGTTAGAAATGTGTCATACCTCAAGCAGTAAGAGACTGCACACTGTTCCCCCAACTGAAGGTATTTCCTCCTCAACAGTCCTGTGTGGAAACAGCCATGGATTTTAGTAACGGTTGCTAAAATCATTTTCCCTCATACAAACAGAAATCTTCATCTCTTTTCTGTTTCTGAGTAAATAGTACATACCAGCACTATTTTAAAATAACAAAACTCTTTGATTGAATAATAAAAATACAGTTAAACACTAAAAAAACTCTAAGCCATCTCCGTGGAGATGAGTTGCCCCCTGTACAACGGCAAAGAGAATGACTGGGGTATGCGGAGCCTAGGAGGGATCATGTGACCAGCTTTGCTGGGCTCTTTGCCATTTCCTGTTGGGGAAGAGAATATCCCACAAGTAAGGATGACGCCGTGGACCGGACACACCTATGTTGGAGAAAACCTAACACTAACCACGGATTATCCACTTACAGTTTTTGAAGACCGGACATCCCATCCTTATCCAGGCAGCAGAAGTCTTCATCCAATCAGGTAGAATTCCTCATCGAAGCCGGCAGAAGTCTTCATCCAAGCAGGCAGAAGTCCTCATCCAGACGGCATCTTCTATCTTCATCCATCCTCTTCTTTCGATGGTCGCTGAAGAATGAAGTTTCCCTTTAAGTGACATAATCCAAGATGGCATCCCTTACATTCGATTGGCTGATAGAATTCTATCAGCCAATAGGAATTAAAGGTGAAAAATCCTATTGGCTGTTGCAATCAGCCAATAGGATTGAGCTTTCATCCTATTCCAATCAGACAATAGAATGCAAGCTCAATCCTATGAAGACTTCTGCTGCCTGGATAAGGATGGATGTCCGGTCTTCGAAAATCATCGGAAGAAAAGGATGCTCCGCGCCGGATGTCTTGAAGATGGACCCGCTCCGCACCGGATGGATGAAGATAGAAAATGCCATCTGGATGAGGACTTCTGCCCGCTTGGATGAAGACTTCTGCCAAGCTCTCGATAAAAGACTTCTGCCCACTTGGATGAAGGACTTCTGCCGCCTGATGAGGATGGATGTCCGGTCTTCGAAAAACTGTAAGTGGATCGTCGGGGGTTAGTGTTAGTTTTTTTTTAAGGGTTTATTGGGTGGGTTTTATTGGGCAATGTAAAAGAGCTAAATGCCCTTTTAAGGGCAATGCCCATCAAAATGCAATTTTCAGGGCAATGGTTAGCTTAGGTTTATTTAGATAGGTTTTTATTTGGGGGGGTTAGATAATTTTGTTTTTTATTTTGTGTTATTTAGTGTTTATTTTGTTTGCAATTTAGATAATTGTATTTGATTAATTTAATTTTTTTATTTTATTGTAATGTTAGGTTTTATTTTACAGGTAAGTTTGTATTTATTTTAACTAGGTAGTTAGTAAATAGTTATTAATAGTTTTAAATAGGTTATTTAGGTAATAATTGTAAGTTTTATTTAGATTTATTTTAATTATATTTAAGTTAGGGGGGGGTTAGGGTTAGGTTCAGGGTTAGGTTAGGGTTACGTTAGGGTTAGGTTTAGGGGTTAATAGATTTATGTAGTGTTAGTGATGTGGGAGGCCAGAGGTTTAGGGGTTAATAACTTTAGTATAGTGGCGTCGACATTGGGGGCAGCAGATTAGGGGCTAATAAGTGTAGGTAGGTGGCGGTGATGTTCAGGCTAGTAGATTAGAGGTTAATAACTGTAATGTAGGTGGCGGAGATGTTAGGGGCAGCAGATTAGGGGTTAATAACTGTAATGTAGGGTGGCGGCGATGTTAAGGGGCAGCAGATTAGGGGTTAATAACTGTAATGCAGGTGGCGGCGATGTTAGGGGCAGCACATTAGGGGTGTTTAGACGTGTTTTTTATGTTAGGGTGTTAGGTTTAAACATAACTTTTTCTTTCCCCATAGCCATCAATGGGGCTGCGTTACGGAGCTTTTGTTTTCCGCGATCGCAGGTGTTAGGCTTTTTTTAGATGACTCTCCCCCATTGATGTCTATGGGGAAAATCGTGAACGAGCACGTCAAAACACTGCTTGTATTTGGGTGAGATATGGAGCTCAACGCCACCATATCGCCCGCGCAAGCCAGGTTTTACAAAACCTGTAATAGCAGCACTATAGGGAGGTGAATACCGCCGCTTTTGTGGCGGTCGTTAATTTCCCTATAGCGCTAAAAACTGACTTTGCTTTCCTAGACTAAACTAATTGACCAAAACAGATATGCCCATAACAGCTTCTCGCTATACTGATGAGGATATATTCCTAATTTGATTTGTTTCACAATACCTGGGAAAAAGAGGGAAACAAAACTAATAAAGTTGCATTGCTCTAATCTAGTCTGTTTTATTGAACAAAAAGAAAGCCCACCCACCACATAACTTCCTGAGTTAAATTAGCATATCTTTACATCCTATAGTATCAAACCCTTAGAAATAAAATATAACTTTTATTTCTACGTATCTACAAATATTTTTTAAATAGAGAGAACAGTGATTACAAAATTAAAAAATCAATAAACAGCGTATACAATCCCTGCACCAAAGTGAGTACAACAACTTATGAATTCCAGAGGAAAACACACAAACGGGCAGTTAACCCCACTATTGTTGGAGACACGAAGAAAGAGATCCCTATCTAAATGTCTATGATGGTGTGAAAATAATCCTCCACAAGGGGGAAACAAAGGGAATTAATGTATCACTGATTCTTGTGTCACACAGAAATAGTTCTTTAACAAAGTTGGGTACTGCCATGTAGTCCTCAAAAATGTATTTCAACCATAAATCACACAAAAAACATTAAAGGGACATGAAACCCCAATTTTTTCTTTCATGAGGTAGAACATACAATTTTTTATAAACTTTCCAGTTTACTTCTATTATCAATTTACTTCATTCCCTTGGTATCCTTTGTTAAAGGAGCAGCAATGCACTGCTTGTTGCTGACTGAAAACATGGATGAGCCAATGACAATTTATATATATGCAGCCACCAATCAGAAGCTAGAACCTAGGTTCTTTGCTGAGCCTGAGTTTTCCTAGATAAACCTTTCAGCAAAGGATAACAAAAGAAGGAAGCAAATTAAATAATAGAAGTAAATTGGAAAGTTGTTTAATAAGTGACGTCATAGCCGATAGGATTGAGCTTGCATTCTATTGGCTATTCCAATCAGCCAATAGAATGTGAGCTCAATCCTATTGGCTGATTGCAACAGCTTTACACTTATTTTTTCACCATTTAAATAACTAATGAAACTTTAAAAAAATACATCTACATGTTATTCTCAGACTAATCTTTTCTTTGAATGCATCATTCTAGCTAGCATTTATTAAGGGCTAGATTACCAGTGGAGCGTTAACAGTTACGCACAAGTGAAAAGGGGTTTAATGTGGGTGATTGTGCGCATTGGGTTTTCGCTCGTATTTCAAGGAGAAAGTAAATGTGATCGCTTGAGCACGTCAAGTTAGCGTGACCTCAGAGCTCTGGTTAACTGTTTCGCAAAACAAAAAAAAGTGTTACAAAACACATAAAAAATACATTACAAACTAATGTTAATGCCATATGATAAAACATATTTTAAAAATATATTGCACAAAGTTATAAGGGCTCAAAGATATGAGTTCTCAGGTGTTAGAAAAAAAAGCAGACAAAGAGCTTTAAAGTAGAGTATATTTATGTATTTATATGTGTATACAGTATATGTATTTACAGACTTATATACATATAAACACATATGTATACATATAAAGACATTTAATAAAGTGTTATTCTGTGTATTTACTGTAAATATTTCACATTCCATTGTTCTGCACATAGCAGAATATGTTCTAAGTATTTTTAAATAGATATTCCTATATACATCTGTTTTTATATATATATATATATATATATATATATATGTATATATATATATATATGTATTTAAATATCTATGTACCAAAATACTATCAGATATATGTATAAATGAATAAATACAACATATTCTTCTATGTGAAGAACATCGGAATGTGAAATATTCATATTTTCATGTCAGGTTAGAGCACTTGAGAATATGCGATCGGATTTGCGCCCAAGTAGGGTGTTAGGTTTTTTTATCCACTTTTTTTGCTCCATTAACTTCTTTAGGGGAATAGGTTATCGCACACGCAATATTGTAAGTTTGTCTTTTTACGCTCGTTGGGTTAGTGTGCGAGCAAAAACTTTTTACTTTCAACTTGTAATACAAGCTCTACCCGACACGCACAAAAAGCTTACTTCTAACGGAGTTAACGCTTGAGCAGGAGCGTTATATACCGTTGTAATCTGGCCCTTAGTGTTTAATGTCCCTTTAAGTTTTTTTAAAAAAAAGATATTTTTTTAACATGTTTATTTTCTATTCCTTAACTTTTATGATATACATATATATATTTATCAATTTACCTTTAATGCAGCAAGACTATTTAAAAAAGCAATATACTATATATCGTGCGTAGAATTAAAGGGACATTAAACACTTTAAGATTGTGATAAAAAATGTTTAATTGTGTGCAATAAAACAACTTTGCAATATACTTTAAATTTTTATTTTGCCATTTTATTCTTTAAAGGGACACTGAACCCAGATAGAGCATGCAATTTTAAGCAACTTTCTAATTTACCCCTATTATCATTTTTTTCTTCGTTCTCTTGCTATCTTTATTTGAAATAGAAGGCATCTAAGCTATTTGTTTGGTTTAGTACCATGGAAAGCATTTGTTCATTGGTGGATGAATTTATCCACCAATCAGCAAGAACAACCCAGGTTGTTCACCAAAAATGGGCCGGCATCTAAACTTACATTCTTGCATTTCAAATAAAGATACCAAGATAATGAAGAAACTTTGATAATAGGAGTCAATTAAAAAGTTGCTTAAAATTGCATGCTCTATCTGAATCACGAAAGAAAAAATTTGGGTTCAGTGTCCCTTTAAGTCTGAAAATTAAGAGTTTTTCCATTCTGACAACTGAAAGAGCACATGGCAACAACTTCACACATCTAATCCTGCTACATATGTATCCCTAACTGGTTGCAGCAGATATTATCAGGTAAGGAACTGCAACATAATGGTTATTTTGCTAACATAATGAATGTGGCTAGCTGTGTGTACTCCGGTAACAAGTGCAGACTGGCTACTGCAAATAAGTCAAGTGGTGGTTGGAGTTTGGATATTACAAACAATTTACAACAAACAAGGTCTTATTGCTTTCAAAGCATTTTTAAACTCAGCCACTTATTATAAATAAAAATACAAGATGTTTACTGCCCTGCCCTTTTATGCAAATAAAAAACCAGGTGAATTTAAGGCAATTTTCTACTCAGCACAAAGATCATATCTATTCAGAAAATATAAATAAAGCAATATATAGCTAGCTAGCCACTGTCATAATGTCATTATAAAGTACATTGTTTGGCAGTTGTTATCAGTTAAATACAATAAGAGACAGATTATATGTAGCAGAGTTAGCCTTGAGACGTCAGCAGGGTGAACTGACAATTAGAAAATCTTCCCTTTTCAGAGCTAAATTACATAAAAAGGGCAAACTAATAATGAAAATGTATTGGAAATTGATTTAATTTACTTCTTTTATCAAATTTACTTTGTTCTCTTTTGTTAAAAAGCATAGCTGAGTAGGCTCAGGATAAAAAAATGCACTACTGAAAAATGTATACAACCAAAAATGTATTTTTCCCCAGTATTGTCGGATTTTTGGACATGTCTATAAGTAATGCATCATGTATGCTTTCTCCATATTGCATTTAATGCAATTGCCTTGTCATCTTTCTTGTACCCATTTACTAATTCTCTCTGGAATGAGATAATAATTATTAATCAATTTTAGTTGGGACTCTCTCCAGCTAATACCGTTGCTGCTTCTGCAAGCTTTATACTTCCTAAAATGTCTTCAGATTGAATCGTCATTAAAGTATTTTAAGAATGTATCCTTTAATTAATTAATATGTTTTTGGCCTGACAATGTAATCAAGATTTTATACCAGTATGAGATTGATCGTATCCCGGCCTTTCATTCTTATTAACATTTTGATTTTTCTTTTGAAATGAATAAGGCCACTTACACTATTTGAGAATTTTGCACCAAAATGCCTTTGCATTACCACTTTAAAATGAGCAAATGTTATATAGAGCTCTGTGGGCACAGGATAAAAACACATTAGTATTGTTGGTAGTATATATGCTGCTGTTCTGCCCAGCAGTTTTATGTTTAAATAAAGATTAACACAGATATACATATGAATCACTTTCTATTCACAACAGTTATATCAGAACTAAAGCAGAATTTGGTCCCTTAACCATATAAGGTAATAGTCGTGCTGTTATAACTAGTTACTTTACTTCCTGTGGGGATTCTCCAGCATTTTTTAACTGAAAAGACAAGTTAGAAGTACATTTTCTTACAAAGAGAAATCTGAATCAAGCGATCATGCTCTAATTCTGGCAAACTTGTGCTAAATGATTACCAGTCAATTATAGTATACTGGATTTTTAATTTCCAGGCAAAGCGAGCAAAGAAGTCCTAATTCACAAAGGGGTGTAGCCCTGTTTTTTGATGAAAAGGATATGAAACCCCAAAAATATATATTTTGGGATTCAGACAGAGGATACAATTTTAAAAGAGTTTCCACTTTACTTATATTATCAAATTTGCTTTGTTCCCATGGTATTCTTTGTTGAAGAGATACCTAGGTAGTTCTCTAGAGCACTAGATGGCAGGAAATAGTGCTACCATCTAGCGCTCTAACAAATGGATAATATTCTTGCAAAACCTCTGCCATGTAGTACTCCAGACACGTGCCCGCTCCTGAGCTTTTCAACAAAAGATACAAAGAGAACAAAGACAAATAGATAATAGAAGTGAATTAGAAAGCTGTTTAAAATGGTGTGCTCTATCTGAATCATGAAAGAAAAATAGTGTTTCCTGTCCCTTTAACTTGTGCTATTTCTTTACATTCATGAACAGATATGTATCAGCAGATCATTTAATAATGTTACTTTTTGAGCCTTTTATGTGGTACTGATACATTAACATGTGTTGCATATAAAGTAGTCTTTGATACAATTACAAAATGTGTTAATGATGCTCTTGTTTACATGAGGATAAATAATGTTCTCTTACTTATTGAACTTTCATGATTGCATACTTACAAATTGTCCTGATTTTCCCTGGACAGTCTCAGTTTTTGGCATGGTATAATTGTCTGAACCCCACTATAACAATTTGCCCTTAAAGGTGTCTTGGTTGCATAGACAATGGGAACCAGAGATAAGACCTTTGTTAGTCTTCTGTGTATAGTTTTTGTATATTGTGGCATATTGACTACTTGCTCATCACAAAAATATTCTTTTGTTTTGACCAATATACATTCATGGGGGTGTTTGTAATGGAATTTGTTTTTTAAAGGGTTGCAAAAACTAAACCACATTTTACCTCACACTGCTGTTGAGTATCACCTGAATCCTATCCCTTGGTGTGCAGCTAGCTTAGCCTCTGAAAATGCCAGCCTGAACATATAGCACTGTTTCTTTTAGTGTCATCACATGTGAAAACTGGGTCACACTATGTGGTGCCCCTTGTTTTGATATTTTTCTGATTTTTTTTATATGCCCTGCCTCAATAGATTGAAGTGGAGCTTACCAGAGCAATATGACATCTGGATCCATATACACTTTTAAAGGATTTTTAAATCTTAATTTTCCATTTTCTTTGATGATCAGATAATTCTATTTGGTAGCAGCTTGTTATCTTAAATATTGCTAGTGGTTCTTCTATCCTACCTATTCTGTCTTTTGCACTCCGTCATTCCCCCCTCCCATTCTCCTTATTATGTTTTTCTGACAACACTCTCTTTCTCTCTCTAATTGTGTGTGCATAAGGACACTGGCAAGGCAAGCTGCAAGCTCACCCAAAGGGCCCTTTCTTTTAATTTTCGAGCAATCCTCTAGTGCAGCGGTTCCCGACCTGTGGTAGGGTACGCGTCGGACCGGTTAGGGGTACGCAAAAATATTGTTGGTAATGGCGGAACCACACACAATAGACTTACATTTGCACAGTTACTTTATCTTTGATCTGCCTAGGATTCTCTCTACGGATCGGCTACTGGTGTGTTTTGGGTTAGAGGTTATGTAGTAGCCGGTGTGGCAGACGTAGTTTGGACTGGGTTGACTCATTGGGGCTTTTGGAGTCAGGTGGTAAGGAAGTGTGGAAGAGAGGAAGCGAAGTTTACTGATGAAGACAGTCCTGAGACCATGTACTTAGTTTACCTTCACAATGCACTCAACATCTGTACGTAACCTCTGACACTGTCCCCTGCACAACTGTGACATAGCCCACCATGATCTCCTCGCTGAAAGGTTCACCCGCGACCAAGTTTTGAATACACTTCAGTACCTCTTGCAGATACAAAGACAGTGATCCTTTTCCGCTTTGAGCTTGGTACACATGCTTTGGGACTGACTACTTTTGAATGTGTATTAATAGGCCTAGCCCGCCTAGATCGTTCTTTTTTATGAGTGCCTTACACGTCATTAGGTTTATGGGGGGGATGGATGGGGGTAATGAAGAGAGGGGGTACTCATGAATTAAAAGCCTAATCAAGGGGTACAGGAGAGAAAAAATGTTGGGAACCGCTGCTCTAGTGGGTTCTGGTTTAATGAGGCACATAAGTGAAGCTTACATACTTATTAGCTGACACAGGAGTCAATCAACTGGCCAGGACATTGTTGGATTGTTACCTTTAAAACCTTTAGATTATGCATTTGTTTGACAGTGTTTTTCAATTACAGTTCTCATTGGATTTCTGAACTAGAACACAGGTGAAATAATCAGCTTATCAGTAACCATTGTTATTACCCTGCTCTATTTCACCTGAGAACTGAAATTGAAAAACACTGGTTCAAAGATTTCACAACCCTTTCCCTGATAATAAAAAATTGCAGCATGACAGTTTTATGCTTGATTTGTATGTTTATTTTTAATTTATTGAGATACTGCAGAAAAAAATTCCAATTGCACTGTTTAAGTTAAAGGGACATTATACACTAGATTTTCTTTCATGTAATTGGCAAGAGTCCATGAGCTAGAGACATATGGGATATACATTCCTACCAGGAGGGGCAAAGTTTCCCAAACCTCAAAATGCCTATAAATACACCCCTCACCACACCCACAATTCAGTTTTACAAACTTTGCCTCCTATGGAGGTGGTAAAGTAAGTTTGTGCTTGATTTTCTACGTTGATATGCGCTTCTCCGCATTTTGAAGCCCGTTTCCTCTCAGAGTACAGTGAATGTCAGAGGGATGTGAAGGGAGTATTACCTATTGAATTCAATGGTTTTCCTCACGGGGGTCTATTTCATAGGTTCTCTGTTATCGGTCGTAGAGATTCATCTCCTACCTTCCTTTTCAGATCGACAATATGAATAACCATATATTTATATTCAGGTCATCTTCCTAGGCCTGCAATTTCTTTGGCTGATGTTGCAGCTGCTTCAACTTTTTGGTTGGATACTTTAGCACAACAAGTATCAGATCATGATTTGTCTAGCATTGTTAAGTTGATTCAACATGCTAATAATTTCATTTGTGATGCCATTTTTGATATTATCAAAATTGATGTTAAATCTATGTCTTTAGCTATTTTATCTAGAAGAGCTTTGTGGCTTAAATCTTGGAATGCTGATATGACTTCTAAGTCCAGATTGCTATCTCTTTCTTTCCAAGGTAATAAATTATTTGGTTCAATTGGATTCAATAATTTTAACTGTTACTGGGGGGAAGGGAGTTTTTTGGCCTCAGGATAAAAAATCTATGGGTAAATCTAAAGCTTTTAACCGTTTTTGTTCCTTTCGATATAATAAGGAACAGAAACCTAATCCTTCCCCCAAGGAATCTGCTTCCAATTGGAAGCCTTCTTCAAATTGGAATAAATCCAAGCCATTTAAGAGGTTAAAACCAGCCCCCAAGTCTGCATGAAGGTGCGACCCTAATTCCAGCTCAGCTGGTAGGGGGCAGATTAAAATTTTTCAAAGATGTTTGGATCAATTCGGTCCAAAATCATTGATTTCAGAGTATTGTATCTCAGGGATACAGAATAGGATTCAGAGTAAGACCGCCTGTGAGAAGCATGCATTCCGGTAAACCCAGTAAAGGCTCAGGCTTTTCTGAAGTGTGTTTCAGACCTGGAGTTGTCAGGGGTAATCATGCCAGTTCCGATTCAGGAACAGGGTCTGGGGTTTTATTCAAATCTATTCATTGTTCCAAAGAAAGAAAATTCATTCAGACCAGTTTTGGATCTAAAGATTTTGAATCGATATGTAAGAGTACCAACTTTCAAAATGGTGACTATAAGGACTATTCTGCCTTTTGTTCAGCAAGGGCATTATATGTCCACAATAGACTTACAGGATGCATATCTTCATTTTCTGATTCATCCAGATCACTATCAGTTCCTGAGATTCTCTTTTCTAGACAAGCATTACTAATGTGTTGCTCTTCCTTTTGGCCTAGCGACAGCTCCAAGAATCTTTTCAAAGATTCTAGGTGTCCTACTCTCTGTAATCAGAGAGCGGGGTAGTGCGGTATTTCCTTATTTGGACGATATCTTGGTACTCGCTCAGTCTTTACGTTCTGCAGAATCTCACACGAATCAACTAGTGTTGTTTCTTCGAAGACATGGTTGGAGGATCAATTTACCAAAAAGTTATTTGATTCCTCAGACAAGGGTAAACTTTTTAGGTTTCCAGATAGATTCAGTGTCCATGACTTTGTCTCTAACAGGCAAGAGAAGTTTGAAATTGGTTGCAGCCTGTCGGAACCTTCAGTCTCAGTCATTCCCTTCAGTAGCTATGTGCATGGAAGTTTTAGGTCTCATGACTGCAGCATCGGATGCGATCCCCTTTGCTCGTTTTCATTTGAGACCTCTCCAGCTTTGTATGCTGAACCAATGGTGCAGGGATTATACAAGGATATCACAATTAATATCCTTAAATCCCAATGTTTGACTTTCTCTGACTTGGTGGTTAGATCACCATCGTATAATTCTTGGGGCCTCTTTCGTTCGTCCAACCGGGACGGTGGTCACAACAGATGCAAGTCTTTCAGGTTGGGGAGCTGTTTGGGGATCTCTGACAGCACAAGGAGTTTGGAAATCTCAAGAGGCGAGATTACCAATCAATATTTTGGAACTCCATGCGATTCTCAGGGCTCTTCAATTTTGGCTTCTGTTGAAGAGAGAACCGTTCATTTGTTTTCAGACAGACGTCGTCACAACTGTGGCATATGTCAATCATCAGGGTGGGACTCACAGTCCTCAAGCTATGAAAGAAGTATCTCAGATACTTGTTTGGGTCGGAATCCAGCTCCTGTCTAATTTCTGCAGTTCATATCTCAGGTATAGACAATTGGGAAGCAGATTACCTCAGTCGTCAGACTTTACATCCGGGAGAATGGTCTCTCCACCCAGATGTGTTTTCTCAAATTGTTCAGATGTGGGGGCTTCCAGAAATAGATCTGATGGAATCTCATCTAAACAAAAAACTTCCCAGGTACCTGTCCAGGTCCAGGGATCCTCAGGCGGAAGAAGTGGATGCATTGACACTTCCTTGGTGTTATCAACCTGCTTATATTTTCCCGCCTCTAGTTCTTCTTCCAAGAGTGATCTCCAAGATCATCATGGAACAATTGTTTGTGCTGCTGGTAGCTCCAGCATGGCCTCACAGGTTTTGGTATGCGGATCTTGTTCGGATGTCCAGTTGCCAGCCTTGGCCACTTCCACTAAGGTCAGACCTTCTATCTCAAGGTCCGTTTTTCCATCAGGATCTCAAATTATTAAATTTGAAGTTATGGAAATTGAACGCTTAGTGCTTAGTCATAGAGGTTTCTCTGACTCAATTATTAATACTATGTTGCAGGCTCGTAAATCTGTTTCTAGAAAGATTTATTATTGAGTTTGGAAGACTTACATTTTATGGTGTTCTTCTCATAAATTCTCTTGGCATTCTGTTAGAATTCCTAGAATTTTACAGTTTCTTCAGGATGGTTTGGATAAAGGTTTGTCTGCAAGTTCCTTGAAAGGACAAACCTCTGCTCTTTCTGTATTATTTCATAGAAAGATTGCTAAACTTCCTGATATTCATTGTTTTGTGCAGGCTTTGGACATTAAACTACTTTCTTGGAAAGTGTTGTTTCTTTTTCTATCTCTTCTGCTAGAAGAGTTTCTGAATTATCCGCTCTCTCTTGTGAATCTCCTTTTCTGATTTTTCATCAGGATAAGGCGGTTTTGCGGACTTAATTTAAATTCTTACCTAAGGTTGTGAATTCTAACAACATTAATAGAGAAATTGTTGTCCCTTCCTTGTCTCCTAATCCTAAGAATTCTTTGGAGAGATCCTTACATTCTTTGGATGTGGTAAGAGCATTGAAATATTATGTTGAAGCTACTAAAGATTTCAGGAAGACTTATTGTCTATTTGTGATATTTTCTGGTTCTAGGAAAGGTCAGAAGGCTTCTGCTGTTTCCTTGGCCTTGTGGTTAAAGTTTTTGATTCATCTAGCTTATTTGGAGTCGGGTCAAGCCCCGCCTCAGAGAATTACAGCTCATTCTACTAGATCAGTCTCTACTTCGTGGGCTTTTAAGAATGAAGCTTCAGTTGATCAGATTTGCAAAGCAGCAACTTGGTCTTCTTTGCATACATTTATTAAATTCTACCATTTTGAAGTATTTGATTCTTCGGAAGCAGTTTTTGGTAGAAAAGTTCTTCAGGCAGCCGTTTCCGTTTGATTCTTCTGCTTTTGATTTAAGATTTTTCCTTTCATTTATGAGAATAAACTTATATTTTGGGTTGTGGATTAATTTTTTCAGCGGAAAATGGCTGTTTTTATTTTTCCCCTCCCTCTCTAGTGACTCTTGCGTGGAGTTCCACATCTTGGGTATTGCTATCCCATTGGTCACTAGCTCATGGACTCTTGCCAATTACATGAAAGAAAACATAATTTATGTAAGAATTTACCTGATAAATTCATTTCTTTCATATTGGCAAGAGTCCATGAGGCCCACCCTTTTTTATGGTGGTTATGATTTTTTTTTTTTGTATAAAGCACAATTATTTACAAATTCCTTTGTTGATGCTTTTTACTCCTTTCTTTATCACCCCACTACTTGGCTATTCGTTAAACTGAATTGTGGGTGTGGTGAGGGGTGTATTTATAGGCATTTTGAGGTTTGGGAAACTTTGCCCCTCCTGGTAGGATTGTATATCCCATACGTCACTAGCTCATGGACTCTTGCCAATATGAAAGAAATGAATTTATCAGGTAAGTTCTTACATAAATTATGTTTTTCTTTGCATAAATGTTTGTAGATGATCCATTTTTATAGCCTATACAGCTTTTTTTTTTAGAATGTATAATTGTTCTTATTTTTAAATAACTGCGCTGATTTTCAGACTCCTAACCAAGCCCCAAAGTTTTAGAAGTATACTGATGTATACCTACACCAGCTTGCTCCTGTTTGTGTAAAGAGTCTTTTCTTAAGCAGAGGAAAGGGGGGGGGGTGTCTGCTTTTTTTTGCTTTAGAACCACTTGCAGTGGGTGTTCCAGCTAACCTTTTTAACAGAGCTAAACTGGGAGCTTCTAAGTAAGTTTTTAAAGAGTTTTATACTGGATTTTTATATCAGTATCTGTGCATCTTATTCTTTATAGTAGTGTCTATTACATGCAGTTATATGAAAATGAGTGTATACTGTCCCTTAATACTGAAGTGCATGTTTACACACAACTCATCTCTAGTTACAGCTGACTGGCTGATAAGGACACTCATACAGCTCTATTGGTGAAGACTAACATCCATGAACATGAAAAGAAATAGTAGTTTTAATCAGGACAATAATAAAAAGAAGAAAAAAACAAAAAACAATGCAATGTAAAATGCCTTCTTTGAAATCAACAAACGTAAAATTACCTCCAAAGGAGATAAGCAAACGAGCACATGACAGGGGATAAACCAGGGGATAAACCAGTGAATTATTTTGCAAGATACAAGCAAGCAGGGTTTCCAAGACCTGCATCCTGTTAATATAAGAAGAGAAGAGTGTAAGTGTAAATCTGTGACATAAGATGAGACTTGGGGGCCTATCTATCGAGCTCCACATGGTGTTTCTGGCTCGCCAAAAACACCAGTTATGAAGCAGCGGTCTAAAGACCGCTGCTCCATAACCTGTCCGCCTGCTCTGAGGAGGCGGACAGACATTGCAGGAAATCAACCCGATCGATTGGCCGCAAATCTGCAGGGGGCGGCGTTGCACCAGCAGTTCACAAGCGCTGCTGGTGCAATGCTGAATGCGGAGAGCGTATTGCTCTCTGCATTCAGCGAGGTCTGTCGGACATGATCCGCAATATCAGATCATGTCCAACAGGCCTTTCATAAATAGGCCCCTTAGGGGCCGATTAATCATATGTCAGTCCGACATGATCCGCTCAGCGTATCATGTCCGACAGACATTGCTGAATGCCGATAGCATACGACGTCGGCATTTAGCATTGCACAAGCAGTTCTGGAGAACAGCTTGTGCAATGCCACCCCCTGCAGATTTGCGACCAATCGGCCGCTAACAGGGGGTCTCAATCAACCCGATCGTATCTGATCGGTTGATTGCTGTCCGCCGCTCAGAGACAGCAGACCAGTTAAGGAGCAGTAGTCTTAAGACCGCTGCTTCTTAACTGCTGTTTCTGGAGAGCCTGAAGGCTCATGCAGAAACAGATGTATTAGGTACCATACTGTGCTTAAAGGGACAGTATGCTATAAAAAATGTTTTCCTTTAATGTGTTTTGAATTACTTTTTTTTACCAGCTGCAGAGTATATAATGTATGAGATTTGCTTTTTTAAGACTTACTTGTGTATATGAATGAGCTGATTTTGTGTTTTGAAGCCACAACCTAATAAAATGGGTTGAGCTGGTAGGTGTAATCAGATCTCATTACTTTATCACATTGTGTACATATACCTGCTTCTTTATCTTATATCTGTCCATAAACCAATCACCAATCTCTTATATAACCCACTGGGAGTGTAATTTCTTCTACTGTCTGTGTTAATACAGCTTGGTCTTGAGGCCAACAACTTTCAGGATGGGTGGGGATACCACAGGCTAAATAAACTAATTCAAATGCCAATATAAGGTTAATGGAAATACTTTACTAAACAATTTAATACACTCCAGCAGGTAAAGTGGATCATTGGGAACAAATTAAAGGGGAGAACATTTTTGAGTAAACTGTCCCTTTAATAATTTGGCCCCTTACTGTGTAGGAGTTTGTATCTTAAAGGGACATAATACTCATATGCTAAATCACTTGAAACTGATGCAGTATAACTGTAAAAAGCTGACAGGAAAATAACACCTAAGCATCTCTATGTAAAAAAGGAAGATATTTTACCTCACAATCTCCTCAGCTCAGCAGAGTAAGTTCTGTGTAAAAAGTTATACTCAGCTGCTCCCAGCTACAGGTAAAAAAAATAAATATAAAAATGAAGAAATGAACAGCAGTCAATCAGCATCAACAGTATTGATGTTGAGAGTGTGGCATAACCCAGCATAAACCACCCCCTTAGGGGGCGCCTCCAAACACAAATGACAAAAAATAGTAGTGTGAAAGGAAAAAGAGAAAATGGATATACAACTCTATAAGCACTATATCTACCAAACAATGTCCATAAGAGATATGTGAAAAACAAGTTCCAATGTACAATAGTCCAAAAAAGTGTGGCAGCTCTCGGTTGTAGGATGGTCTTCCTATGATGTTAGATAATTGAAATAGAAAAAACAGAGGCGCCGACATGGCCTAGTAATGCAAAGATAAGTGGCTCCAATAAACACAAATCCAGATGTATACTCACAAGAGCAGCGCACCCTGTGGTGCTATTGGTGCAGGCCGGAGCCTCGCAGTGGTCCAGCTCACTGTGGGATTGAAGTAGATACCCAGAAGATGTCCCTGAGGGGATTGATAGTAGATATCCTATGTGGGCACAAAGTATATGCATATGGCCCAATATTGTTAAGACAGAGAGACAAGTAAGTAAAGAATAAACTTACAAGATCCAATGCACCTCCAGGTGCATTCACAGCAGGCTGGGACCTAACAGTCGCCCAGCAGACTGGAAAACTCCCAGCAGGTCCTGGTCTTCCTCAGGTGGCTAATAGCAGCACAGCCCAATTATGTACTCACAAAAAATACACCAAAGGGCAAGCAAGTGTATTAAAATGTATAAAACGTTAATAAAAAGTGACGCGTTTCTCAGCTGACTAAGAGCTGTTTCCTCAGGCTAAAAAATATATCAGATAAAGAGATATTGATTTCAGCTGTGTTCACAGTAGGGTTTTGTAGAACATTTTAGGTGAAAACTCACACAACATATTCACTGCATCTAAACTTTAGTAAATTATGAAGAATTAGCGAAACAATATTTTGTTTCATGTTTAGCACAATTATATGTCAGTCTGAGGGTTTGTAATACTTACATTACTTATTAGAGCACATCTAAGTGTATTTAAATGGACTTTTGAATGCACAAATTCTATTCTATAATTGGTTAGAGCATGTAATGTGTGTATTACTACCCTAGCTAACTATGGGGATTATCGCAATCTAATTTTTTAATAATTATGTATGCTACTGACTATAGAAAAGCCCTTTTCAATATCAACATGATCACAATCAGACATTTTCATTGTTTGCCAGCAGAACTTTTTATCATTATTGTTTTGGTTAAAAATTGTCCAATATTTAAAGGGAAATAAAACAGTCTGTTTTACTGTTGTAATAAAAAAACACTACAAAGAAAACACTTAATAGAAATAATTGCAATATGTTTTATTCATCATTTTAAGATGATTTTACCTTTTATTTATTTTTTATTTTTGTAACTTAATTTGTGCAGTGTCCATTACTTCCTGTCACAGTCATTCAAGGGGGCTGGGATCTCTACAGGAAGGCTTGCCTTGCTGGATGTCATAAGTATTCTGGAGTAACATGAGTTGGTTTAGTATCCAGTGAATACTAGAGAAAAAGTAAGTCAGTTTTGCCTATGCTCAGAAGAGGACAGAATGCAACGTAAGTTGCCAACATGTCAGCTCTCTCATTTCCCTAAGACAGGGGCTACACAGGATTTCTAATCGTTCTTCTTTTGCATGAAAGCAAGTATTTTGCTGCTTTTATACATTCTCGGCTACATTTAGAGTTCTGCGGCCAAAGGGGTGCGTTAGCTACGCATGCTGTTTTCCCCCCGCACCTTTTAAATACCGCTGGTATTTAGAGTTCACAGAAGGGCTGCGTTAGGCTCCAAAAAGGGAGCGTAGAGCATAATTTACCGCCACTGCAACTCTAAATACCAGAAGTGCTTATGGACGCGGCCAGCTTCAAAAACGTGCTCGTGCACGATTCCCCCATAGGAAACAATGGGGCCGTTTGAGCTGAAAAAAAACCTAACACCTGCAAAAAAGCAGCGTTCAGCTCCTAACGCAGCCCCATTGTTTCCTATGGGGAAACACTTCCTAAGTCTGCACCTAACACCCTAACATGTACCCCGAGTCTAAACACCCCTAGCCTTACACTTATTAACCCCTAATCTGCCGACCCCGCTATCGCTGACCCCTGCATATTATTATTAAACCTCCATACACCGCCACAACCTACGTTATCCCTATGTACCCCCTAATCTGCTGCCCCAACGTCGCAGCCACCTACCTACACTTATTAACCCCTAATCTGCCGACCGGACCTCACCGTTACTATAATAAAGTTATTAACCCCTAATCCGCCTCACTCCCGCCCTCAAAAACCCAATAATAAAATAGTATTAACCCCTAATCTGCCCTCCCTAACATCACCAACACCTAACTTCAAGTATTAACCCCTAATCTGCCAACCGGACCTCACCGCTACTCTAATAAATGTATTAACCCCTAAAGCTAAGTCTTACCCTAACACCCCCCCTAAGTTAAATATAATTTTTATGTAACAAATAAATTATTTCTTATTAAATAAATTATTCCTATTTAAAGCTAAATACTTACCTGTAAAATAAACCCTAATATAGCTACAATATAATAATAATTATATTGTAGCTATTTTAGGATTAATATTTATTTTACAGGTAACTTTGTATTTATTTTAACCAGGTACAATAGCTATTAAATAGTTAATAACTATTTAATAGCTACCTAGTTAAAATAATTACAAAATTACCTGTAAAATAAATCCTAACCTAAGTTACAATTAAACCTAACACTACACTATCAATAAATTAATTGCATACAAATACCTACAAATAAATAAAATTAAATAAACTAAGTTACAAAAAATAAAAAAAATAATTTACAAACATTATAAAAATATTACAACAATTTTAAGCTAATTACACATACTCTAAGCCCCCTAATAAAATAACAAATCCCCCCAAAATAAAAAAATGCCCTACCCTATTCTAAAATAAAACTTTAAAAGCTCTATTACCTTACCAGCCCTTAAAAGGGCCTTTTGCGGGGCATGCCCCAAAGAATTCTGCTCTTTTGCCTGTAAAAAAAAACATACAATACTCCCCCCACATTACAACCCACCACCCACATACCCCTAATCTAACCCAAACCCCCCTTAAATAAACCTAACACTAAGCCCCTGAAGATCTCCCTACCTTGTCTTCACCACGCTGGGTATCACCAATCCATCCAGAAGAGGGTCCGAAGTCTTCATCCAAGCCCAAGCGGGGGCTGAAGAGGTCCATCATCCGGCTGAAGTCTTGATCCAAGCGGGGGCTGAAGAGGTCCATCATCCTGCTGAAGTCTTCTATCAAGCGGCATCTTCAATCTTCTTTCTTCCGGCTCCATCTTCATCCCGCCGACGCGGAACATCCATCCTGGCCGACGACTTCCCGACGAATGACGGTTCCTTTAAAGGACGTCATCCAAATAGCGTCCCTCGAATTCCGATTGGCTGATAGGATTCTATCAGCCAATCGGAATTAAGGTAGGAAAATTCTGATTGGCTGATGGAATCAGCCAATCAGATTCAAGTTCAATCCAATTGGCTGATCCAATCAGCCAATCAGATTGAGCTCGCATTCTATTGGCTGTTCCGATCAGCCAATAGAATGCGAGCTCAATCTGATTGGCTGATTGGATCAGCCAATCGGATTGAACTTGAATCTGATTGGCTGATTCCATCAGCCAATCAGAATTTTCCTACCTTAATTCCGATTGGCTGATAGAATCCTATCAGCCAATCGGAATTCGAGAGACGCCATCTTGGATGACGTCCCTTAAAGGAACCGTCATTCGTCGGGAACTCGTCGGCCAGGATGGATGTTCCGCGTCGGCGGGATGAAGATGGAGCCGGAAGAAAGAAGATTGAAGATGCAGCTTGATAGAAGACTTCAGCCGGATGATGGACCTCTTCAGCCCCCGCTTGGATCAAGACTTCAGCCGGATGATGGACCTCTTCAGCCCCCGCTTGGATCAAGACTTCAGCCGGATGATGGACCTCTTCAGCCCCCGCTTGGGCTTGGATGAAGACTTCGGACCCTCTTCTGGATGGATTGGTGATACCCGGCGTGGTGAAGACAAGGTAGGGAGATCTTCAGGGGCTTAGTGTTAGGTTTATTTAAGGGGGGTTTGGGTTATGGGTATGCGGGATATGGTTAGGGGTATGTGGGTGGTGGGTTGTAATGTTGGGGGGGGGTATTGTATGTTTTTTTTTTACAGGCAAAAGAGCAGAATTCTTTGGGGCATGCCTCGCAAAAGGCCCTTTTAAGGGCTGATAAGGTAAAAGAGCTTTTAAATTTTTATTTTAGAATAGGGTAGGGCATTTTTTTATTTTGGGGGCTTTGTTATTTTATTAGGGGCTTAGAGTAGGTGTAATTAGCTTAAAATTGTTGTAATATTTTGGAACACCAACGACTCTAGTAAATATATACCTTCCTAACCAGGGACAGCAGTTGGTGTTCAAACAAGTTATGAATCTGCTACTAGAGCATTCAAAAGGAATAACACTCATGGGAGGGGACTTCAATTTACCATTAGACCCAGTTATTGACACCTCCCCAGGGCATTCTAGTACTCCTAAGAGAGTAATTAAGGCAATTAACACTCAGCTACACCAGCTCAAACTACTCGACGTATGGCGGGCAAAAAACCCACACAAGTGGGACTACACCTTTTACTCTCACCCACATCACATCCATACTAGAATAGACTATCTCATAACGGATCAGATGGGGCTGGCGGGAGTTGTAAGCTCCTCTATCCTGCCAATGACATGGACGGACCACGCCCCAGTCATATGTAAAATATATTGGCCGAACTTACCCGCAAAGCCCTTCTTGTGGCGACTAGATGAATACCTACTTAACGATTCGAGAACCAAAATAGAAATAGACACAGCCATAGAATTTTAATTCAGGGGAAAACACGTCAGGGGACACATCAGCTTCCATAGTGTGGGAGGCACACAAGTGCGTGCTGAGGGGGGAATTCATCAGACTTAAAGCGAGAGAGACAAAGACTAACAGACTCCATAACCTCCCAACACAACTTAAGGCTAAACCTGATTCACCCGAAAATTTAGAGAGACTGAACGCTGCCAGACAGGAGCTACATAATCATATGCTGAGGGAGTATCAGAGACAAGCAGCCAGACTACAGCAGAAGTACTTTGACACAAATGATAAAATAGGGCCTGCACTGGCTAGGATGCTTAAGAGAAAACACCTTGATACACACGTCTACTCAATGACGGACCCCGCAGGGCAAACACATAGGGACAGCCCACAAATAGCAGAAACGTTCAGGCGTTACTACCAGGGATTATATAACATCCAAAACAACCCAGCCAGGATGAGATAGATGTTTTTTTAAAAGACACCCAACTGAGCACTCTAAATAGGGAAGACAGTGAGTCCTTGGACTCCCCTATCACACAGGATGAAGTTAAGAATTCGATAAAAAGCATGCCCAGCGGAAAAAGCCCAGGACCTGATGGCCTTAGCATAAAATATTATAAGACCTATATACACCACCTGTTGACCCCACTCACAGCTTTATTTAATACTCCATACTAAACGACAGGGGATTCTCAGATAGCATGCTAGCAGCACACATAACAGTACTCCACAAGCCAGGTAAGAAACCTGACAGCCCGGAAAGCTACAGGCCTATCTCCCTGCTGAACACAAGACATTAAGATTTTTGCAAAGATACTAGCCACTAGGATTAATAAATTTCTCCCGGTGATTGGTCACCCGATCAGGTGGGTTTTGTGCCTGGCCATGAGGCGAGGGGACAACACTTTAAGAACATTCCAAATCATATCCCATGCCAAATTACAAGGAATCCCCATGGTATTAATTTCCACAGACGCTGAGAAAGCGTTCGATAGGGTGCATTGGGGCTTTCTCAAATCTGTTTTACAAAACATGAAATTTAGTGACCCCTTTATTAATTTGATTTTCACGCTCTACCAGAATCCCACAGCGCAAGTAAAGGTGAACGGCCTACTCTCAGATAGCTTTGCTATCAGAAACGGCACGAGACAGGGCTGTCCTCTCTCCCCCATACTCTTCGCCATCACGATTGAAGCCCTAGCCCAAAAAATCCGACAAGATAACCAAATAGAGGGCATTCAGAGCACATACAAGGTCGCCCTGTACGCGGACGACGTCCTACTTACCCTGACCAATGTAAACGCCTCCTTAAACAGAACACTTGAGCAATTTAGAATATTCGGTAGAGTCTCAAACTTTCAATTAAATCTTTCAAAATCCGAGATCCTGAATATCACTTATGACACAAAAACATTTGACCAGACTCTACAAGGCTGCCCTCTTAAGAAGCAGGATGCTAAGATGAAATACCTGGGCATATTTCTATCGCCAGCCCACAAGTTGTATTTGAGGCCAACTATAAAAAACTGGAGGCAGAACTAGTCGCAGACATGTCAAATTGGAAAAATAAACCCATATCATGGTTAGGCAGAGTTAGTGTTGTAAAGATGAACGTTCTGCCTAGGATTCTATACCTGTTACAGACCACACCAATACCCTTACCATCCAATTACCTAACTAAACTACAGAGCACAATAGAACAATACATTTGGGGGGACACCAGACCCAGAGTCAAGAAAGCTACACTATACTTGCCCAGAGACAGTGGTGGACTAGGACTCCCTAATATAATGATGTACAAACAAGCAATCACTTTACAAAAACTAATAGATTGGTGCAGGAACGATCCCAACAAAAGATGGGTACAGATAGATCGTTCCTTACTGGGCACAGGGAACGCTGGAGGTATGGCTTGGCTCTCAGAAAGGGATAGACCCCCGGCCGCATCTAAATACCCGCTGTTCATTGATTTTTTCACTAGATGGGACAGACTGTTAAACACCTCCACAAACATATCCACGCAGATCTCCCCTCTGACGCCTACCTACCAAAATCCCGCTATACCTTGGAACCATAGAGAGACAAACTCCAGTCACACAGTCTTATATAGGGAGAGGACACTTTTGGCCTTAACGGTAGGGAGCAAACTGAAATCACTCGACACGATAAAAGAAAGTGCCCCAGACATCACCATGAATTGGTTGGCCCACTCCCAGCTCAGTCACTTCACAATGACACACAAACAGAAGCATAATATTTTCAGACAGCTGACTCCTTTTGAGATATTCTGCACGCGCGAATCCCCGACAGATCATGCAATTTCATTGCTATATAAACTCCTACTTATAGAGGGCACACAAACACTGCCATCATACACAAGGGCTTGGGAGAAGGAAATGCAGATAGAAATAGACACATTGGACTGGGTTAATGCCTTCCAAACCACAAAGCGTGCATCGATCTCAAGCAGGGTCCAGGAATCAGGGTACAAGTTTTTATCTAGATGGTACCTCACCCCTAATAGGTTAAAAAAAATATACAAAACGGCCTCAGGACAGTGCTGGAGGGGATGTGGCAGTGAGGGTACCCTAACACATATATGGTGGGACTGCCCGGGCCTAGACCAGTTCTGGACAGAGGTACTAGACCATATCAGGATTGCAACAGGGAAATCACTACAAAACAGCCCAAAAACACTACTGTTTCTGTCACTCCCCGCCTTAGAGAGCGCAGCTAGCAAGGCACTGAGATTGGTTATGTTGAACAGCGCAAATATGCTGATACTGAGGTATTGGAAAACTAAAACAATCCCAACAGCGGCGGAGTGGACACGTTTTTCTCTAAAAATAGAGAAGAGAAGAGCGCGGACTCAAATGCAGAGTAACATCAATTTAATAATACACACGACAAATGGCCACTTACAAAATAAAAATATAAAATCGACATATAATTGAAATAAAACCATAGACTTATCGTCTCATGCCAGCATTCATCTGTGTTGATGAGGTGTCAGAGTAAGCTTGTCCCTTTGTATCTTCCTTAGTATTGCCAGATTCAGGTATATCAGAGTGGGTCCTTGAGGAATTACCTCCAAGCAAAGTTCATAAAGCCACAATCATAAAGCCAATTGTGGACCAAAGTTCTGAATCGATATTAAAACAGGTGACAAGTGATATGGCAAGCTAAGTGTGCGTTGTAGCTGAGAGTACAAAGCGTTCCTCGGCTCTTTTAACCTCCAAGCTCGTAGCTGCAGACTTAGAGCTGGGGCGGCTTCACTGTAACTATTAGCTCAACGGGTGGGCGGGCTGTGGGCGGTTCTCTACGCGTTTCGTCACGTCTCGGCGTGACTTTCTCAAGAGTGCTATGTGAAGGGGGCGGGGAGGCTCTTATGAAGAGGAGTGTGACTGCACACACCCTCTTTTTTAACCAATCATATACGGTAAAACACGATAAAATTTGGTAAAAGAAAACTGCATAGTGTTATGACGAACAAGAATTGATTAATATACAATATCACAGTAATACATTCCTAATACATTATCATATCGACTAATATAAAAAACACAAACATATACATAGTACCAAACGATAAAAACATGACAAATTATAAGTTCATACCAAAGTACTAAAAATAACAACTGAACAACCAGGTGCTAAAAAGCTATATAAATATATATATGAAACAAAGTGAATTACGCATCCACACATAATAAATGCATCTAATATATATATATGTATATCAAAGATAAAAACACACAATTGATATTAAAAAATAGTGTATAAATATATTAAAATTATATATTATAAAAAAGCCTGCAAGTCAATTTCTATATTAAGTCCATTAGGCTCCAAACAGTTGAGACTTTTAATCCAATACGTTTCCTGTTGTCTGAGTTTTAAAAGCCTATTGGTATCCCATACATTAGGTTTTATCCACTCTATAATTTTTAACTGAGAGATCTTGGGGATTTTGATTGTGATGGGGTTTTGAAATGGCGAGACACACTATGATTATCAAAGCCAGATATGATATTATTTACATGTTCTCTAATTCTATACTTAATTTTCCTTTTTGTGCGCCCTACATAGATATGGCCACATTTACAGACCAATTGATAAACCACATATGTGGTGTGACATGTGTATCTGTCTTTACAAGCATACTGTTTACTGTGGTTGTAGTTGGAAAAATGGGTGCTGTCTTGATCTATTAAAGGGCACAAGACACAATCAATCTTTTTGCATGGATATAGGCCATTTTTTCCCCCCACACCATTTGTTAAGAGAAATGGGATGTTTTTTATTATTTCTTAATTTTGTGGGAGCAATATAGTTTTTGATGTCTTTACTTTTCTTAAAAATAACCTGTGGTTTATCTTCCAAAATATGATTAAGAACGGGGTCTAGTTTTAATACATTCCAATGTTTTCTCAAAATATTCTTTATTTTGAAATGCTGATTATTGTATTGTGTACAAATTTAGGTTGATTACTTTTAATTGTATTTTGGTATTTGGGTACACTGGTCTTATTCAAAAGAGAATTCCTATCCATCATATCTACTTTCGCTTTACTTTCCTTAAGAAGGTCCATACTGTAACCCTTTTCTCTGAATTTATCTATTAGGATGTCTGATTCTTTATGATAATCTTCTGTAGTGGTGCAATTGCGTCTTATTCTTTGGAATTGACCCAAAGGAATATTATTTTTCCACTGTCTCAAATGGCTACTTTTAATATTTAGTAGACTATTTCTCTCAGTAGGTTTCCGGTAGTTTCTAACAGCTACTTTTTTAGTGGATGCATCGTGATAAAGAATAAGATCCAGAAAAGAAAGAGAGACAGGTGATTGTTCCAATGTGAAATTGAGATTATATGTGTTGGTGGAGAGGGCAGGTCAGCACATTATTACAAATGGAAAGATACCACCACTTACAGAATGACACATTAGATACACATGAAATTATGCTTATGCAGTGGAAGGAATGTCTTTCTGGGAGGGATAAGAATGTGGCAGGGTAGATTTCTCAGCACTGCATGAATCATAAAGATGACCTATCCTGGGATAGAGGGAGAAGTTAGGATTATAGATACACAGGTTATTCCCGGTGTCCCTCCATCGGGCACGATGTCAAGAATCTATTTAAAAGCATATGTATGTCAGTGTGTATACACACACCTTCTTATTTGCCAGAGACTCAAATAGATTAGATTGTTGTCTTCAGGATATGCTGAGTGTCGGTGGACACTATATCTTTGATTATGGTGAAAGTGGTCGAAAAGAACTTGCAAAGACTTGTGGAAACGTGCATTGTCCTGGTCGCGATGCACTGCACTGTTATTTTAAACACTACCAAACATGGCAGACACAGCAAGTGGACTTATCTTATTAACATCTACTCGCCAGTTCATGAACAACTGTTATCTCTTGTATTTACTCACTTATGCTGATTGTTAAACTGTAACCTTAAATTATATTGGTTTATACTCAATAAAGCTTTTGGAGAAAAAAAATAAAATAAAAAAAAATTGTAATATTTTTATAATGTTTGTAAATTATTTTCTATTTTTTGTAACTTAGTTCTTTTTATTGTTTGTACTTTAGTTAGTTTATTTAATTGTATTTATTTGTAGGTATTTGTATGTAATTAATTTATTGAAAGTGTAGTGTTAGGTTTAATTGTAGATAATTGTAGGTATTTTATTTAATTAATTTATTGATAGTGTAGTGTTAGGTTTAATTGTAACTTAGGTTAGGATTTATTTTACAGGTAATTTTGTAATTATTTTAACTAGGTAGCTATTAAATAGTTATTAACTATTTAATAGCTATTGTACCTGGTTAAAATAATTACAAAGTTGCATGTAAAATAAATATTAATCCTAAAATAGCTACAATATAATTATTATTTATATTGTAGCTATATTAGGGTTTATTTTACAGGTAAGTATTTAGCTTTAAATAGGAATAATTTATTTAATAAGAAATAATTTATTTTGTTAGATAAAAATTATATTTAACTTAGGGGGGTGTTAGGGTTAGACTTAGCTTTAGGGGTTAATACATTATTAGAGTAGTGGTCGAGGTCCGGTCGGCAGATTAGGGTTAATACTTGAAGTTAGGTGTCGGTGATGTTAGGGAGGGCAGATTAAGGGTTAATACTATTTATTATAGGGTTTTTAAGGCGGTAGTGAGGCGGATTAGGGGTTAACAACTTTATTATGGTAGCAGTGAGGTCCGGTCGGCAGATTAGGGGTTAATAATTTTAGGTAGGTGGCGGCGACGTTGGGGGCGGCAGATTAGGGGTTAATAAATATAATATAGGGGTTGGCGGTGTTAGGGGCAGCAGATTAGGGGTACATAGGGATAATGTAGGTTGCGGTGGTGTGCGGTCGGCAGATTAGGGGTTAAAAAAATTTAATAGAGTGGCGGCGATGTGGGGGGGCCTCGGTTTAGGGGTACATAGGTAGTTTATGGGTGTTAGTGTACTTTAGAGCACAGTAGTTAAGAGCTTTATGAACCGGCGTTAGCCCAGAAGGCTCTTAACTCCTGACTTTTCTCTGCCGCTGGTGTCTTGTCGTTAGATTTCTAACGCTCACTTCAGCCAAGACTCTAAATACCGGCATTAGAAAGATCCCATTGAAAAGATAGGATACGCAAATGGCGTAGGGGGATCTGCGGTATGGAAAAGTCGCGGCTGCAAAGTGAGCGTTAGACCCTTTCCTGACTGACTCTAAATACCAGCGGTAGCCCAAAACCAGCGTTAGGAGCCTCTAACACTGGTTTTGACGGCTAATGCAGAACTCTAAATCTAGGCGTCCGTTTCTTTTTCTGTTTACTTTCATTTAGCTTCGTTTTACTAAAAAACACTGTTTAATATCCTTTCAACATGTGTTAGTCTTCTTTTGCTAAGTGCAATCCAAATTCTCAATACTTAAAAGGACACGAAACCCAATTTTTTTCTTTTTTGATTCAGACAGATCATATCATTTTAAACACCTTTCCAATACACTTCTATTAAGCTTCATTATCTTGGTATTATTTGTTAAAGGAGCAGCAATGTACTACTGGGAGATAGCTGAACGCCAATTATAAGGGCATATACAGTATGTGCAGCCACCAATCAGCAGCTTCTGAGCCTTCCTAGGTATACTTTTCAACAAAAGATACAAAGAGAATTAAACAAATTAGATAATAAAAATAAATTGGAAAGTTGTTAAAAATGGTATGCTCTATCTGAATAATCAAAGAAAAAAAATGGGTTTCATGTCTAACAACACATTTATAGGGTCAATTTTCACTTATCGAATTCCATAGCTTTAACCACTTGATAAGCGCAGGACAATACTTTTCCAATTATTGGAGTGCCCCAAAACGTTTATCAAATATATCACTGTTTGTTTGTTTGTTTTTTTGCATAGACAAATATATTGGCATTACCAATTTACTTCTATTTTCAAATTTGCTTCATTCTCATAGTATTCTTTGTTAAACAGATACCTATGTAGATATTGTGCATGTGGCCTTGGCACTATAGGGCATGAATTAGTGCTGCCATCTAGAGCCCTTGCAAATCTATAAACTTTTTGCAAAACATCTTCCATATAGCCGTGCTGCAGTTACTTGTACGCTTTCTTTCCTGTTTTTCAAGGGATACCAAAAGAAACTTTGGTAATAGAAGTAAATTGAAAAGTTGTTTAAAAGTACATGCTCTGTCTGAATCATGAAAGAAAAAATGCAGTTTTATGTCCCTTTAAGGGATATTAAAGGGGCAGTAAACACCTTGATATTTTCATGTAAAATGTTTAGTTATGCATAATTAAACAAATTTGCAATATACTTTTATTATGTTGATGAAGTTAATTTGTTTTAAAAATGTTAAGACTTGGCTGATATAACAGAAATGTCTTGTAATTATAAGGTGTTTACTGTTTACTGATTGTGATCACTGGAAAAACACACTGACAATACCGGTGTTCTAAAGTAAGTTGTCTACCGCGTAGGAATGTGACTACCGCGTCACTTCCGGTGACTTTAATCAGCTTCTGGAGGTTTGTGGTGCTCACTGCTCATGCGCTAGAGGCCCAACCTCCTACAAACAGCTGTTTAAGGCAGAATAGGTGACAACTTATTTTAGAACACCGGCGCCCAGTGGTTTCTGTCAGGTTTGTTTATCGTTTACATTTGTTGTTTGACAACTGTTTTGATATCGGCGACACTGACAGGAAGTCTTTAACTTGTTATAACCGTTATGAAGAAGGTTATACAATGTACCAGCAACAAGTATGTGATGGACCGTGGATGTGAATGGTTAGAATTTGAATTGTGGCTGTAGTTTGTAGTGTGCAAGTTCCCTCATAAAGTTCCCTCACAAATCTAAACGATAAACAAACCTGACAGAAACCACTGGGCACACCGGTGTTCTAAAATACGTTGTCACCTATTCTGCCTTAAACAGCTGTTTGTAGGAGGTTGGGCCTCTAGCGCATGAGCAGTGAGCGCCACAAACCTTCAGCAGCTGTTTACACGTCACCGGTAGTGTCGAGGTCGTCACATTCCTATGGTAGCCAACTTAATTTAAGACACCGGCCGAGGTTCAGAAATTGCTTTCTGCTGAAAACAAGCACAAAGATTGTGATTAAAGGGACATTAAACACTCTGAGATGATAATATAAAATGATAAATTGTATACATAAAAAAAAACCTCTGCAATATACTTTCATTATTTACTTTGTCCTCTTTTCCTGCAATTCCATTATGAAATTGTGAGCTTTTCAGTTCCTGTTAGAAATGGAGGACACCGTTATATTACACGCAACCATTGGCTGCTCACTCTAGTGACCTACTTATAACTGTCTCTAATTGGCCACAGCAGAGAAGGTAGCCTAAGTTACAACATGGCAGCTCCCAATGTTTTATAGACACTAAAACTTTACACTTATTTTGTCAATATTTAAAGAGCTAATTAAACTTTAAAAAAATACATCTACATGTTATTCTCAGACTTATATTTACTTTAAATGCATCATTCCACCTAGCATTTATTTAGTGTTTAATATCCCTTTAACATAGGTGGAATCTCATTCAGGAACTGCAAGCATTACAGGTCCCCAACAGCACTAATCACATAACTCACCAATCACCAGATGAGTTCTGTAGGATTTAGCCTATATGTTTATTCTCTTAGCCTGGGGTTAAACACATGATTAGTAATAGCTAGGGTCGATAAAGCAAAAATGACATGGTTTCATGAATTAGAACTTATCATTTTTGCATTAGGTCCCTTTACATTTTTCTGAAAAAAAATTCTGCCACCATCTTGTATATTAGATTTAAATTGCCACAGTTTATAAAGCTACTTTCTCTCTTGAAACTGGCACATAAAAGGGAAGGAGTCTGCATATGGGGGGAGGGGGAGGAATCTCTTGTAGCTCAAAGATGTTTAGAGAAATGGATCATATAACCACAGCTGGCTGCATCACAGCAACTAATGCATGCTACCTTCACCAGATTTACTGCTCTGCGACAGCACCAGCTAGAGGTGCAGGCTTGCTAGTCTTAAAATGACATTAGAGCATGTCATTTTCTTTTTAACTATAATGTCTTAAGGAATTTATCACCTGGAATATAATCTATGCAGTGCATTGTACATGTAATTTGTAGTATATGCGCCAAGACCCATGAATAAACATGTATTGATATAAAACAGGGCCATAATAGTAATCATTCTGTACCTGACTACTCTAAAAATAAACATGGCAGGAATCCTGAAGAATTAATTTTTTAGGCATCAGGAAAGTAATTCATCTCTGGAGAATGATATGTCGAAGCAGCAATTAATTGAATGTATGGATTTAATACTCACTAAATAGTTAAACATAGACTTTACACATATATATATTTCTTTCCTAAGATATGGTGAGTCCACAACGTCATCAATTACTAGTGGGAATATCTCTCCTGTCCAGCAGGAGGCGGCAAAGAGCACCACAGCAAAGCTGTTAAATACCACTCCCCTTCCCATAATCCCCAGTCATTCTCTTTGCCTCTGTAAATGGAGGCAGAGAAATTAAATCCTTTATGGGGATAGTTTTCCCTGCAAGCAAGGATTTGGTTATAGCCGTAGTCCATGTCAATCTCTGCCGCAGAGTAGTGGAGGCTTTTAAGCTGCTAGGAAGTAGTAAGGTGGTGCTTAGTTTGTTTCCTAACACATTGTTGCCCTAAGTATAGAAAGCCAGGGTTGGTTACTCTGTTCTTTCTTTTTTCCACAGGTCTCTGTTAGGAATGTGTCCTTTCACGCCTTGTGAGCTGTCTTCCTGCCGGACAGCTAGACTGCAGGTAAGTGCTTTTTTGTCTTCTAGGTTTAGGAGACTTTGCACTTTTTAAACATTCATTATTTATTTTCTGCAGTTTTTAATTTATGTGATTTAGGAATCCTTTGAATAGGATTTGATAGGCAATATGCAGGCACTATGTGATTTGGGATTTGCACGTTAAGACCGGGTGCTGTAAAATTTTAAATTTTTGGCAAATGTTTGTTTTGTTTCTGTGGTAACGGTTATTGCTATGTCTTTTTGAAATTACGCGCCTTTTTTCTTGTCTGCGCTTTACCGGATGTGCTGGTCATGTGATCCTTGTGTTTCAGTTATATGAAACGAATCGGCTTCTCTGTGTTGTTGCTGCAGTCTGTCTCAGTGTATATGCAGTTATGTAGCAGTCTCTATGTTCTCTTCAAGTCTCCTGGAATTGCGGTAGGCACCTCAGTACTGCTGAGGTGTAGAGGTTGTCAAACTACATTTTTTTTGCTTTTTTCTCTTAAAATGACAGTTGTCCTTTTATTCAAATTATTTTCTGGGGCTGATTATTCTTAGCTATGGACATGGATAATGATGATATTGTTTTTAATAAATGTTTATTATGTTTCGAGGCGCAAATTGTTTCTCCTTTGCAATTTTGTACTACTTGTTTAGCTAGAAAGCTACAATGTAAAGAAAAATGATTGCCTTATGAGCCTAATGTCTCTCAGGATGATGCTGTTCAGGCAGTGCCGCAGCCCTCTCCTCAAACATCCCAAGCCTCTATGGCGTCACATGCAGTGCCCTGTGGTTCCTCTCAACCTCCTGGTGGGGTATATTTGCCTGCAGATTTTGCTACTCAGATATCTTCTGCGATATCTGAAGCTTTATCTGCTTTTCCTGTTTTACGAAAAAACGCAAGAGGAAAACTAAACACTTAATAGATTGTAAAGTTCCTGTTTCAGCAGCTTCTATACAGGTTGATCCTCATCATAATTCTATGGAGGATTTTACCTCAGTTCCTTCTGAGGGTGAAATTTCTGATTCTGACATTGTTAATCTTTTGTCTGAGGTGGAAGAAGTAAGCTTTAGGTTTAAGCTTGAACACCTTCATGTTTTATTAAAAGAGGTTTTGGCTACTTTGGATTATTCTGACTCTCCTGCTATAGTTAATCCTAAGAAATCTAGTAAGCTTAATAGATTCTATTATGTCTCTTCCTCTACGGAAGTGTTTCATGTTCCAGATCGTGTGACGGAGAATATTGCGCAGGAATGGGAAAAAACAGGGATTCCGTTTTCCCCGTCTTCAGCTTTTAAGAAGATGTTTCCTATTGCTGATTCCATTAAGGATTCTTGGTGCACGGTGCCTAAAGTAGAAGGGGATGTTTCTTCTCTGGCTAAGAGAACTACAATCCCTATAGAGGATAGTTGCTCTTTTAAAGCGACACTCAAGTCAAAATTAAACTTCATGATTCAGATAGAGCAGCAATTTTAAACAACTTTCCAATTTACTTCCATCAACAAAATGTGCACAGTCTTTTAATATTTACACCTTTTGAGTCACCAGCTCCTACTGAGCATGTGCAAGAGTTCACAGCATATACATATATGCATTTGTGATTGGCTGATGGCTGTCACATGATACAGGGGGAGTGGAAATATATATAACTTTACAATTTATTTATAAAAAATCTTCTACTCATTTGAAGTTCAGACTAAGTGCTATTGCATTGTCTTCTTATCATGCATTTGTTGATTATGCAAATCTACTGTATTGACTGGTCCTTTAAGGATCCAATGGATAAAAAGCTGGAGGTATATTTGAAGAAGATATATGTGCTTCAGGGTCTTCAATGGCAACCTGCAGTTTATATTACCACAGTGACAAGTGCAGCATCTTATTGGTGTGATGCTTTATCTGAATCTATTTTAGAGGAGACTTTGTTGGAGGAAATTCAGGATAGGATTAAGGCTCTTGAGCTAGCCAATTCTTTTATTTCTGATGCTAATATGCAAGTTATTAAATTGGGGGCCAAGCTGTCTGGTTTATCTGTCTTGGCTTGCAGGGCTTTGTGGCTTAAGTCTTGATCAGCTGATGTTTCCTCCAAGTCTAAGCTTTTGGCGCTTCCTTACAAGGATAAGACTTTGTTTGGGCCTGGATTGGCAGAAATAATATCTGATGTTACGGGTGGAAAAGGATCTTTTCTACTGCAAGACAAGAAGATTAGATTTAAGGATGTCAAAGTAATTTTCGTTCCTTTCGTAATTTCAAAGGTCAAAAGCCTTCCTCCTCCGCTTCCAAACAAGAACAATCCAAGTCATTTTAGAGACCCAGCCAGTCCTGGAGCAAGGGGAAACAATCTAAGAAACCCTCAGCTGAGTCTAAATCAGCATGATGGGTCGGCCCTCGTTTTGGAGTCGGATCAAGTGGGGGGCATACTTTCCCTGTTTTTTCGGGAGTGGTTACAAGATGTCCCAGATCCATGGGCTGTGGGCATTGTTTCTCAGGGTTACAAGATAGAATTCAATTTTCTCCCTTCCAGGGGCAGGTTTCACCTCTCAAGGTTATCTGCAGATCAGGTAAAAAGAGAGGCATACTTGAACTGCGTTCAGGATCTTTTCTATCTGTGAGTGATTGTTCCAGTTCCAGTAAAGGAACAGGGTCTAGAATTCTAATCAAATATGTTTGTAGTTCCCAAGAAAGAGGAAACTTTTCATCCCATTTTAGACCTAAAGTGTCTCAACAGGTTTCTTAGGGTGCCGTCCTTCAAAATAGAGACAATTCGGTCCATTCTTCCTTTGATTCAGGAAGGTTAGTACATGATGACCATAGACCTAAAGGACGCTTAGCTTCATGTTCCTATTCACAGGGATCATTTCTGAAATTCGCTTTTCTAGACAAACACTTTCAGTTTGCGGCTCTTCCGTTTGGCCTTTCAGTTTGTGGCTCTTCCTTTTGGCCTTGCCACAACTCCCAGAATTTTCTCAAAAGTTCTGGGGGCTCTCTTGGCAGTGATCAGGTCTCGGAGAATTGCAGTGGCAACTTACTTAGATGACATTCTGGTTCAGGCGCCATCTTTTCAACTAGCAAGCTCCCATACAGAGATCTTGTTATCTTTTCTACGTTCCCACGGATGGAAAGTGAATCTGGGAAAGAGTTCCCTTGTTCCAGCTACAAGGGTGGTGTTCTTAGGGACTATAATAGAATCCCTATCTTTGAAGATTTTTTCTGACAGAGGTCAGGAAATTCAAAATTCTCTCTGCTTGCCTCTCTCTTCAGTCTACTGTTCGGCCATCTGTAGCCCAATGTATGGAAGTAATTGGTTTGATGGTTGCTTCCATGGACATCATTCCTTTTGCTCAATTCCATTTGAGAGCTCTGCAATTATGCATGCTCAAGCAATGGAATGGAAACAATTTTGATCTGTCCCAGAAGATAGATCTAAACGTGTTAACAAAAAAACTCTCTTCCATGGTGGTTTTCTCAGGATCATCTGTCCCGGGGCACATGCTTCCAGAGACCTTCTTGGGTGATTGTGACCACGGATGCCAGCCTGTTAGGTTGGGGAGCAGTGTGGGACTTAAAGACACAGGGATTATGGACTCGGGAGGAGTCTGCTCTTCCCATACACATATTGGAGCAATTTACAATTCTCTGATAACTTGGCCTCAGTTGGCTTTAGCCCGTTTTATCAGATTTCAGTCGGACAATATCACCTCTGTGGCTTACATCAACCACCAGGGAGGAACTCAAGAGTTCTTTAGCCATGAGGGAGGTGGCTCAGATTATTCAGTGGGCAGAAGTTCATGATTGTTGTCTATCTGCAATCCACATTCCAGGAGTGGACAATTGGGAAGTGGATTTTCTGAGAAGACAGACTTTTCATCCCGGGGAGTGGGCTCTCCATCCGGAGGTGTTCTCCAGGTTAACCCTTAAATGGGGGATGCCGGAGTTGGATCTGATGGCATCTTGGCAGAACGCCAAGCTTCCAAGGTACGGTTGAAGGTCAAGAGATCTGCAGGCAACTCTAATAGATGCTCTGGCGGTGCCTTGGAGGTTCGGTCTAGTTTATCTGTTTCCTCCGTTTGCTCTTCTTCCATGAGTCATTGCTTGTATCAAACAGGAAAGAGCGTCTGTAATTCTAATAGCTCCTGCATGGGCTCACAGGATCTGGTATGCAGACCTAGTGAACATGTCATCTCTGCCTCCTTGGAGGCTGCCTCTGAGGAAGGACCTTCTAACTTTCTTCCATCCAAATCTCGTTTCTCTGAAACTGACTGCTTAGAGATTGAACGATTAGTTTTGTCTAAGCGTGGTTTTTCTGAATTGGTCATTGAGACCATGATTCAAACTCGCAAGCCTGTTACTCAGAAGATTTACCATAAGTTATGGCGTAAATACCTTTATTGGTGTAATCTAAGGGCTACCCTTGGAGTAGGGCTAGGATTACATAGAAATACATTAATTACTCCTTCTCCCTCTCCACCTGCACTGTTCATTAGCCCATCTCTCTTAAACTCACCTTACTTTTGTACTCATGAACTTTACCTATTCCTAAACACCCTCTCTCCCCCCTACACCTCGTCTCAAAAACAGTCTCATTACTGCAAATCTGTATCTCATCTCATGTCACTCTCCCTCTTGCTTTTACTAACTGCTGGTGACATCTCCCCTAATCCTGGTCCCCAACAACTGCCTAGCCGTGCACATCCATGTGTACCATCCCATAGATCAGAAAACAAAACTCTGCCAACCTTACTCACACTCCTCTTGCATCAAAAGCCACTACCCCTTTCACTTGTGCACTCTAGAACTCTCGCTCTGTTTGCAACAAGCTCACTTCTATACATGACCTCTTTATCTCTCGCTCCCTCAGCCTTCTGGCCCTAACAGAAACCTCTCTCCCCTAGATACAGCATCCACTGCTGCTCTTTCTCCACTTCAGCCACACTCCTAGGTCTGGTAATAGACAAGGAGGTGGTGTAGGTATTTTACTTTCCTCTCATTGCACCTTTCAACAAATACAACCCATCTCTTCCCTCACATTTCCCTCATTCAAAACCCACATGATTCGCTTACTCTCTCCTCTCTCTATACGTGTTGCAGTCATATACCAACCCCCTGGCTCCTCAACTCAATTTCTAGATCACTTGGCTGCCTGGCTACCTTATTTCCTTTCTTCAGATACCCGTGCCCTCATTCTTGGCGACTTCAACATCCCTCTTGACAATCCCACTGCCTCATCTGCAAAACAACTTCTGCAACTCACTTCCTCTTTCGGTTTGTCACAATGGACTGATTCTCCCACTGACACAGACGGTCACTCCCTTGACATGATCTTTAGCTATCGATGCACTCTCTCAAACTCCCCCTTTCCTCTTTCTGATCACCATCTCCTTGCTTGCAACATATCATCCCTCCCTACAACTCTCCCTCCTTCTACTCCTCACACCAAACTTCACAGATGCATTATGTCATTAGATCAGCAACAGCTTGCTAATTCCCTTGAACCTCTCCTCTCATCCTTCTCCTGCCCTGACCAATCTATCTGCCACTATAATTCCACCCTTACATCCATCCTTGACAATCTGGACCCTCTTATCATAGCTCGGAAATCACACACTCATCCTCAGCCTTGACATAATCCTCAGACACGGTACCTATGCAGATGTTCCCGTACTGCTGAGTGGTACTGGAAAAGATCTCGGAATTCAGCTGATTTTCTTCATTACAAATTCATCTTGAACTCCTACTATTCTGCTCTTAATCTCCATAAGCAACACTACTTCTCTACTCTTATCTCTAAACTTTCTTCAAACCCAAAACGTCTGTTCTCCGCCCTCCCGCACCTCCTAATACAACTTCTCTGTCAGCTCAAGACTATGCCAGCCACTTCATTTACAAAATCGACTCCGTCAGAAACTAAATCAGCACTCAACATAATTCCATTCTCTTACCCCCTCAAATGCTCTCAATCAATCACAACCCACATAACCTTAAACTTAGCTCATTCTCCCCTGTTACTGAGGAAGAAGTTACGGCACTTATACTGCACTCTCACCTCACTACCTGTCCCCTTGACCCTATCCCTTCACAGCTACTCCCCTCCCTCTCTGCTACCATTACCCCTATACTCACACACATTTTCAACCTCTCTCTCAGCACCGGTATATTTCCCTCATCTCTGAAACATGCACTAGTCACACCTATCCTCAAAAAACCTTCCCTTGATCCTACCTCCCCATCCAACTACTGCCCTATTTCCCTCCTCCCTCTTGCCTCAAAGCTTCTTGAAAAACTAGTATATGCGCGCCTATCCCATTTCCTTACATCAAACTCCCTCCTTAACCCTACTGCAATCTGGAATTCGTCCCCATCACTCCACAGAGACAGCAATTGTTAAGGTTACCAATGACCTACTTACAGCAAAATCAAAAGGCCACTTTTCTCTGCTTATCCTCCTTGATCTGTCAGCAGCCTTTGACACTGTTGACCACCCTCTTTTGCTCCAAACCCTCCAATCCTTCGGCATCTGTGACACAGCCCTCTTGTGGCTCTCTTCCTACCTGTCAAACCGTGCCTTTAGTGTAGCCTTCTCTGGGGTCTCCTTTGCCCTGTCACCACTTTCTGTCGGAGTACCGCAAGGCTCGGTCCCCTTCTCTTCTCATCACTAGCTTCCCTAATAAGGTCCCACGGTTTCGATTATATCCTTTGTATGCCGATGACACCCAAATCTACTTCTCTGCACTAGACCTATCTCCTTCCTTGCTAACCCGTGTCACTAACTGTCTTTCTCACATCTCTTCCTAGATGTCCTCTCACTACCTCAAGCTAAATCTCTCCAAAAATGAGCTCCTTATTTTCCCCCCTTCTCCACCCCTAATCTCTCTATAACTGTCGGCAACTCCATCATTACCCCTACCCCGCATGCTCGATGTCTCAGGGTCACATTTGACTCAGATCTTTCTTTCACTCCTCACATTCAGTCCTTGGCTAAAGCCTACCACTTCCACCTTAAAAACATCTCTAAAATTAGACACTTCCTTACACAGGACACAACTAAGATTTTAATCCACTCTCTCATCCTTTCCCACCTAGATTACTGCAATTCTGTCCTCTCTGGTCTCCCGACCTGCCGCCTAGCTCATTTACAATCCATAATGAATGCCTCTGCAAGACTCATCTTCCTTACACGTAGCTCTTCATCTGCTGCACCTCTGTGCCAATCCCTTCACTGGCTTCCTCTTGCCTCTAGGATCAAGCACAAAATTCTCCCTCTGACATACAAAGCCCTCAACTGCACTGCTCCCCCCTATATCTCAGACCTTGTCTCCAGATACTCTCCCTCCCATCCCCTTCGCTCTGCTCATGACCTCCTACTCTCCTCCTCTCTTGTTGCCTCATCACACTCCAGTTTACAGGACTTCTCCAGACTGGCTCCCATCTTGTGGAACGCTCTGCCTCGCTCCACAAGACTCTCCCCTAGTTTTGAAAGCTCCAAGCGCTCCCTAAATACTCTACTTTTCAGGGATGCATACAACCTACGCTAACCTTTCTTTATACCAGTTCCTCTCCTCCATCGCTATCCCCTGAGCCCCCTTAGCATGTCAGCCTAAGAGTCCAGCTGTTTGTAGATCACCTTCTTAAAAGCTGACTACAACAGTGCAACTCTTGGCAGGGCCCTCTACCCATTTGATCCATATAATTGTTTTGTTGTACTCCGCATTTGTTTATAGCGCTGCGGAATCTGTTGGCTCTCTACAAATAACCGATTATAATAATAATAATAATAGGATTCCTAGAATTTTGTCTTTTCTCCAGGAAGGTCTGGAGAAGGGGTTGTCAGTCAGTACTCTGGGTGAGAGGTCAGATTTCTGCTTTATCTATTCTATTGCATAAGCGTTTGGCGGTCGTGCCAGATGTTCAATCTTTTTGTCAGGCCTTGGTCAGAATCAAGCCTGTGTTAAAGTCGGTTACTCCTCCTTGGAGTCTTAACCTTGTTCTTAAGGTTTTGCAGCAGGCTCTGTTTGAGCCAATGCATTCCATAGATATTAAATTGTTATCTTAGAAGGTTTTGTTTCTTGTTGCCATCTCTTCTGCGAGGAACTCTCGGCTTTGAAGTATTATTCGCCTTACCTTATCTTTCATGCAGATAAGGTGGTCCTACGTACTAGGTTTTCTTCCTAAAGTGGTTTCAGTTAGGAATATTAATCAGGAAATTGTTGTTCCTTCTCTCTGTCCCAATCCTTCTCATAAGGAGCATCTGTTGCACAACTTGGATGTAGTGCGTGCTTTAAAATTCTATTTACAGGCGGCTAAGGATTTTCGCCAATCTTCTGCCCTTTTTGTTTATTTCTCAGGAAAGCGTTAGGGTCAGAAGGCTACTGCTACTTCTCTTTCCTTTTGGTTGAGAAGTATGATTCATTTTGCTTATGATACTGCTGGACAGCAGCCTCCTGAGAGAGTTGCAGCTCATTCCACTAGGGCTGTCTCGTCTTCTTGGGCTTTAAAAAATGAAGCTTCTGTGGAAGAGATTTGCAAAGCTGCAACTTGGTCCTCTCTGCACACTTTTTCTAAATTTGATACTTTTTCCTCAGCTGAGGCTTCTTTTGGGAGGAAGGTTCTTCAAGCGGTGGAGCCTTCTGTTTAGGTCCACCTGTCTTTTTCCCTCCCTAGTTATCCGTGTCCTCTAGTTTGGGTATTGGTTCCTACTAGTAATTGATGATGTTGTGGACTCACCATATCTTAGAAAGAAAACATATTTTATGCTTACCTGATAAATTTATTTATTTCCGGATATGGTGAGTCCACGACCCCACTCTTATATTTAAGACAGTTATTTTTTACTAAACTTCAGGCACCTCTACACCTTTGTATTATTCCTTTTTCTATTTCCCTTCGGTCGAATGACTGGGGATTATGGGAAGGGGAGTGGTATTTAACAGCTTTGCTGTGGTGCTCTTTGTCGCCTCCTGCTGGACAGGAGAGATATTCCCTCTAGTAATTGATGACGTCGTGGACTCAACATATCCGGAAATAAATAAATGTATCAGGTAAGCATAAATTATGCTTTATATATATATATATATATATATATATATATATATATATATATATATATATATATATATATATATATAAAACACACAGAGAAAACCCAGCACTCACTTACAAGCTCTCAGCTAAGATTTAAAAGCAAAAATGGAAAGGTTAGTCACCGCATCTGGCCAAATGGGACAAGCTCAGGTACCACGTCAAGGTCCTCTCCAATACCTGAGACCCTAAAACAGCCACACAATGCAAGCTTTCAAATCCAAACAAACTGAAAACAAAAAAAGGGTGCACAGGAATATGTAATCACCCTAGACATATACAAAACACGGAAGGGAACTGCACTCTCATACCGGACCGGGTACACATCCTATGACCCTGCAACATGCTCAGCCCTGGGTGCCACTGGCACTCACAGGAAGCTGTGCTGTCCCCAGAGCCACAAGCAGTTAACCCCAGACAGGTCTGGGTGCAAGAACCATAGGGAAAATTACAAAACAAATTAATACAACACACAGAGAAAACCCAGCACTCACTTACAAGCTCTCAGCTAAGATTTAAAAGCAAAAATGGAAAGGTTAGTCACCGCATCTGGCCAAATGGGACAAGCTCAGGTACCACGTCAAGGTCCTCTCCAATACCTGAGACCCTAAAACAGCCACACAATGCAAGCTTTCAAATCCAAACAAACTGAAAACAAAAAAAGGGTGCACAGGAATATGTAATCACCCTAGACATATACAAAACACGGAAGGGAACTGCACTCTCATACCGGACCGGGTACACATCCTATGACCCTGCAACATGCTCAGCCCCTGGGTGCCACTGGCACTCACAGGAAGCTGTGCTGTCCCCAGAGCCACAAGCAGTTAACCCCAGACAGGTCTGGGTGCAAGAACCATAGGGAAAATTACAAAACAAATTAATACAACACACAGAGAAAACCCAGCACTCACTTACAAGCTCTCAGCTAAGATTTAAAAGCAAAAATGGAAAGGTTAGTCACCGCATCTGGCCAAATGGGACAAGCTCAGGTACCACGTCAAGGTCCTCTCTGTGTGTTGTATTAATTTGTTTTGTAATTTTCCCTATGGTTCTTGCACCCAGACCTGTCTGGGGTTAACTGCTTGTGGCTCTGGGGACAGCACAGCTTCCTGTGAGTGCCAGTGGCACCCAGGGCTGAGCATGTTGCAGGGTCATAGGATGTGTACCCGGTCCGGTATGAGAGTGCAGTTCCCTTCCGTGTTTTGTGTATATATATATATATATATATATATATTATTTTGTATATACTATTTTTTAATTAATGTTATATTACTTGCTGATTTTAATTAGATGAAACTTTGATAGTCCCTGTTTAAATGTATGGGTTTTTTTTCAAAATAACTAAATTAATTGTCATTTTACATGACTGTTTTCAGTTTTTTCTCATTTTTTTTCTCATAGGTATTATAAGTAAAAAGACGAATTGGTAATACTGTATATATTTGTGATTTTACAAGCCATTCCATGTGCTGCATTTCAGTTAAAGAGATAGTAAATGTTTTTTTTTTTTTTACATAATTGCACATTATGTGTACAATTAATAAACTCATTGAGAGTCTTTGTAGATTACTCAGCTTTTTAGGAGAGAAAACACTCTGGTTTGGTTTATAGCAGCACTGAACTGTATTTACTTTTGCAATTAGGATTTTGAGTAAACTACCTACACTGAATATCATTTACCACACAGGAATTGGTTGGTGACTTTCTTATTTTTGCACTTAAAAAAAACAGTCCTCAGTTTTACTGTTTATAGCCTCCTGTCTGACTTTACTTTTTCATCAAAACCATATTAGTGTTGTTCTCAAATCCTAACACGCTTATTATTGCTGTTCACCTTAAAGGGACAGGATACTCAATGTTATTTCTTTCATGATTAATATAGAGTGAGCATATAATTTTAAACAACTTCCTAATTGTTATCTAATTTGCTTTGTTCTCTTAGTATCCCTTGTTAAAAGACATACCTTGGAAGGTTCAGGAGAAGCAATGCACTACTGGGAGCTAGCTACTGATTGGTGGCTGCACAGCGCACATGTATGATTTTTGCCATTGGCTTTCAGATGTGTTCATCTAGCTCCCAGTAGTGAATTGCTGCTTCTTCAACAAAGGATACCAATAGAGTAATGCAAATATGATAATAGAAGTAATTAGAAAGTTTTTATTTTAAAAAGTATGTTATATCCTAACCATGAAAGAAAACAATTGAATTGCATGTCCCTTTAATGTAGTGAGCTCCCATGCTGGATACAGCAGCTAACAGATAATCAATTATGCAGACACAGAGAATAATAAAATAGCACCCAAAATAAAAAAAAATCTTCCATAGCTGGTTTGTATGTGCCCAGAGTGACATTAGGATAAAATACAATTTATTAGTAATAGTGAACCAATAACATTTCTAGGAACAAGGAAACAGCCCCAATAAATTAATAACAAGGATAAATCATTGGGGAGCAAATCTGTGCTACATTAATATACTGTAATAAGTCAACATGTGAGATTATATACTCCTTCCCTAATAAAATACAACTGCAGCTGTATTTGTCAGTCTTTTATTATGCATAGCAATTGCAAAAACTTTATATTTATACCATGCAAACCAATGAATACACACGTGTCTGTGTGAAGTAGTTTGCCAAATAGAAATTAGAAGTCAACCCTTGTTTTTTTTTTAATCTTCCACCAACATGATATCAAATAAGTTTAATGTGATCATAGAAAGGGTACTTAGTAATATATTTTTGATGAAAAGGAAAGATAATATTATTATATGTATGTATTGGTTTATGGTGCAGGCATAGGATGGTAACTATTTTATCTTTGTAATATTAGATGAGGTTGAACTATGTATTAGCTAGTAAGATATCTATAAAATTAATTGTTGTTTGTTTCCCGATTATTATGGGATTTGATTAACCCCCTTCATGCCAGGGTGCAAGTGCTTACATCGGAACAAAGTCGATGCGATCACGTGATTTCAAGGTTGAGATCGGATCACGGGGGACTGCCTAAGCTGCTAAGCACACCTGCCAGTCCAATCCTTGATTACGTAGACGGGGAGGCTGCAGGATGCCATATAAGGTAGGACGTTCCATGCCGTCCTTTGACATTAAAGCCCAGCGCAGTTAGGATGGCATGGAACGTCCTAATGGTGTGAAGGTGCAAACAAAGATTAATTCTAAAGGGACATGAAACTGAAAAGAGATGGAGCATGCAATTTTAAACAACTTTCTAATTTACTTCTATTATCAAATTTTCTTTGTTCTTTTGTTGAAATAAAGGGATGTAAGCTCAATGCAAGAGCACTGGAGGGCTGCACTATTTCCTGTCATGTAGTGCTCCAGATGCCTACCTAGGAATCTCTTCAACAAAGAATAACATGGGAACGAAGCAAGTTTGATAATAGAAGTAAATTAGATAGAGCATGCCATATTAATAAAATTTCCAATGTACTTGTTCTCTAATTTACTTTGTTTACTTGGTATCCTTTGTTGAAATGCATACCCTTGTAGGCTCAGGAGCAGCAAAGTACTACTGGGAGCTATCTGCTGTTTGGTGGCTGCATATATATTTAATCATTTGGCTCACCCATTATGTTCAGCTAGCTCCCAGTAGAGCATTGCTGTTTCTTCAACAAAGTATACAAAAAGAATCAAGCAAATTTGATAATAGAAGTAAACTGGAAAGTTGGTTAAAATTGTATTCTCTATTTTGGGTGTCATGTTCCTTTAAAGCGGTGGAACAACGGATCAATGTGTAGAATGTTGCACTTCCCTAGGATCAACTCCAGCTCCTATGGCTGGTGGGTGGAGTTAAAAACACAATAATCAGAGTAAAATGACAACAAAAAGATTAAAAGACTTATTAAAATAATAAATAACAAAAGTACACAATAAAATACATTCTGGGTTTTATGTTCCTAAAAAGTTGGAACGATAGATGGAATACATTATGTTCTGTAATTTTATAGTTTTGCCTAAGTACCTGCGCAGTATCACATTTACCAGGCCATTTTCATTTATTTTGTTTCACACCTGCTGGGCTGCATAATTTACACACATTGTAAGAAAGTTTCCTATCCACTACATTTTAATCTCCACCCGTACAACTCCACGTTTATTCCATTACTCTGGCTAAACTGGAACCGAAGAAATACTACATGACTCGGGGGTATAATACACATTAGTACCCAGAGACAGGAAGCGGAAACCACGGTTGCTAGGGGAGAGGAGAAGTGGCGTGTGGTAACTGCCGGAAAAGGGGATAGTGAAGAAGACAGCTCTTCAAGTGAGCGAGAGGAGGACATCATCAATAACGCGTGTGATAAAGAGCACAATATATGGCAATGTGAGTGTGTGGGTTAAATGAGAGAGACAGTGGAATGGGGCGCAAGTTAGGAGGAGCAGATGGCGCATTATACTTATAGTATGGTAGGGAGAGTATTGGGGAGTTGTGGTACATCGTTCTGTGGGGTAGAAAAAACCCCCAACGATCTGTAAGAAAAACTCTGGTACACAAAAGATAACGCAGTCCGGGTGCATCAGCTGTGGAATAGAAACTCCAGTATTGTAGTATCAGAGTGGACAAATGGACGTACATTTGTGGGGATACAGCAGGACAAGCCTTGTAGTTGTGGCGATAGGTAGTTAATATATGGAGAGGCCACGGGTGGGGAGTATTGCATCCAATGGATTGAGCCCAGGATGACACATAATAAATAGATGTTAAATAGTAAACACAAGATAGACATGATTATGATAAGGGGGTCAAGTTGAGCAGGAAACGCATGGGATGGGAATGGAGTTCCTGCATTTTTTTTGCAGGAGGAACTAAGTTCTCTCTGAACAAAAAACATAAATGCTTCAGTAAACACTGCTGCTGCTGGTGGGGAGGAGCTGGAGCACAGTATGGTTAGAGGGGAAATGAGATCCTCTAGTAATGGGCAGTAACACTTCCTACAACACACTAAAATCCAAGCCTGTCAGCGGTCCCTGCTGCGTGATCACCCTGCAATGTGTGTTAACACATGGTGCTTACATTTCTGTGTTGCTTACTCTGGGGTTAGTTAGCCCCCCCTCACAGAGAATAGGACTATTGCACCTTAAGTGGGTGAGACTCTGTGACAGAGGAGGATTCTCAGGCAACCATTTAACCCTCCATTGGATTTAATTTGCTTTCATTAACCATAGTATATAGATTATATACATATAAATACAGTATGTGTGTGTGTATATATATATATATATATATATAATATATATATATATATATATATATATATATATTATATATATGTATATAACAATATTAATGGGGGTGGGGGTTTGGTGAGTTCCCACACTTTTTTTCTGTAGGACTAACCCCTGTTTATGATGTATTCAAAGTAAAAATTAGTCTTAAAATATGTTTGATGTATATTCTACAGTTGGATTAGTTGATTACATATCTAAAATATAAGTGTAGAGGTTTAGTTTATACAAATTAATAGGTTCCGCCATGTTTTAACTAATTTCTATTTATCTCTGTTTGTGCAAACAATGCAGCATGAAAAGCTTTTTAGATAATGTTATGTTCCACGTATTCTTGATTGGACAATCTCTTTATTTACTTTTTTATTTGTCCTTAATTGTCATCAGAAGGATAGATAAGGGAAAACTTAAGTTCAAACACGGAGGCTTCCATTACTTTATAGTGTATCAGTGGAATTTAGAAGTCCATCAATTTTCAGCTTTTAATTAAAGGAAAAGGGGAAAAAATAAATAATGAAAGTATATTGCAACATTCTTTTTTAATACACATAGTTAAAACAGTTATATAACAATGTCATACTGCTTAATGTCCCTTAACAGCTACCTCTGCTAAAAAGGCACTAAGGAGGTTTTACTCTAATATTTAATATAACTAATCAGGAAACTACATAGTTGTGAAGGAGAAGGTGGACTGCACCTGTAATACCCTGTGAACAAATCTGGTAACAAACCTGTTGTTGTTTTTTTTTGGGGGGGGGAACAATTTCTGGGACTTTTTTATGTAAGACATTAAAGGGACAGTCTACACCAGAATTGTTATTGTTTTAAAAGATAGATAATCCCTTTTTTACCCATTCCCCAGTTTTGCATAACCAACACAGTTATATTTATATATTTTTTACCTCTGTGATTATCTTGTATCTGACCCTCTGCAAACTGCCCCTTTTTCAGTTCTTTTGACAGACTTGCAGTTTAGCCAATCAGTGATAGCTCCCAGGTAACTTCACGTGCATGAGCACTGTGTTATCTATACAAAATTCGTGAACTAACACCCTCTAGTGGTGAAAAACCTGTTAAACTGCATTCTTAAGAGGCGGCCTTCAAGGTCTAAGAAATTAGCATATGAACCTCCTAGGTTAAGCTTTCAACTAAGAATACCAAGAGAACAAAGCAAAATTGGTGATAAAAGTAAATTGGAAAATTGTTTAAAATTACACGCCCTATCTGAATCATGAAAGTTTATTTTGGACTAGACTGTCCCTTTAATTGTTGATGGTGATATGATTAGCAATAGTACTATGTTATTGTAAGATCTTGTGTTATTATTATTAAATCTACTGAAGTGTATCATTTTAAAAAGGTGCAAGGGCGCTGCTCACCTTTTATTGTTGCCAACTGTTTATTAATATGGAGCCTCCTATAACAATGAGTCACATCCTGGTTATTTAGAAAGATATAAAAAAAAAATAGAGAGAGACTGTAGAATTGTATAAAAAATATAATTAAACCAATTATAGTAACTTAATAAAATATAATACAAATATAAATGTCCCATAAACAGATCAATGGCAGTAATAATCAACCTATTATGTTCCCAAGCGGTAGTTTACAAGTCCAGAGTTCAATACACAAAAGTTAAATATTCTGGTAAATCTGTTACATTTATTAAAGATATTCAGAAGAAAAACTTGGATTAAGTGCTTTCTTACTGGAGTCTCCTCTTGTATTTTGCACATGAGTTGCTGACTAACAGCTGCTTGTGTGTCCTCTCCTGTTTTTCCTCCCGCTCTCCTCAAGATGTCACAGGTACAGGTTTCTTGGTGATACTACTTTGTTTGAGGGGACACAACATGCTTTTTTCTTCTCGCTTTGGGAGCATATTTTACCTGTGATGTCTTGGGAAGTGTCGTAGAACAACCAGGAAAGGATACTTACTCAAAGACCAGCTCTTATATGAAAGTTGATAAAGGGGCACTAAAATGAATCTATTCATTTTTCATGATTCAGACAGAGCATACAATTAAAAAAAATGTAATGCACTTCAATTATCAGATTGTGCTCAGTATTTTTATATGCACACTTTCTGAGGCACCAGCTGCTACTGAACATGTGCAAGAGTTCATAGTATATTCATATGAGTCTGTGATGGCTTATGATTGTCACATGATGCAAAGGGCAGGGAAATGGAGGGAAACTTAAAACTGTCAGAAATAAACTCATTATTATTGTTATTTAGTTGTGTTGTTTATGCCATTCTGCTGTCTTTAATGGTCCTTTACTATATGAATCCCCTTCCTTTTTGGTTTTTAACATGGGATAGTGCTTCACTATCCTTCCTGGATTATCTTTGTAGAATTATGTTGCATTTTAATAAAGCTCATCAAAAAGGGTTTAATAAAAAGGTACAGTCTACTCCAAAATGTTTATTGTTTAAAAATATAGATAATCCCTTTATTACCCATTCTCCAGTTTTGCATAACCAACATGGTTATATTAATATACTTTTTACTTCTGTAATTACCTTGTATCTAAGCCTCTGCAAACGGCCCCCTTCTCTCAGTGCTTTTGACAGACTTGCATTTTAGCCAATCAGTGCTGACTCATAAATAACTCCATGGGAGTGAGCACAGTGTAATTTATAACACTCACAAACTAGCACTGTCTAGCTGTGAAACTGCACTAAAATAAGAGGCAGCCTTCAAGGGTTTAGAAATTATCATATGAGCCTACCTAGGTTTAGCTTTCAACAAAGTATACCAAGAGAACAAAGCAATTTTGATGATAAAAGAAAATTTGAAAGTTGTTAAAAATTGCATGCCCTATCTGAATCATGACATTTTGACGACTTTCCCTTTATTGACAAAAGTGTTGTTTTTGTTAAAACATTGAATTGATAAGATTGGTATCTTAAAGGGAAATTAAACTTTTTAAAATCTCTGTACATTTAAAAAAAAAAAAAAAAAAATCTTCTTTGTTTATTCTTTTTCTGAAAATTTGTAGGTTTTCCAATTTTGTTGAGAATTTTAACTACAAACTATGTATTTCTCAAGACTAATACTGCTGTATTCCACTCAGCCATTGTTTTACTATTCTAGTAACACATAACTGTCCCTAATTGGCCTAAGAAGAGGGAATAATGGAAACATATGTGGTGTCCGTTATCTAATGTAGACTAAAATGTTATATGTATTTCTTATATGTAATGAATATGTAATCAACTAATGCAATTTTATAAAATACATCAGTATATTATTTTCAGGGTCATATTTGCTTTGAATAAATACATTGTTGTGACCTTTTTAAAGGGACATTGCAGCCAAAATTGGAATCTACCTGGGATGCATTTCAGTTTTGAATAGAAGCCTTTTTGTCATTTACATATATTAGCAAAAATGCTCCTAATGAAAGCTATAGCTGTTTCAAACATGCATTTAAGTATGCAGCGTGCGCCAGCATTTAAACACAGCACGCAGTTCAGAGAGCCTAAGGTGCTTGTATCATCTGGTAATGACTCAATGTGTTAACTGCTGATATAATACAAGCCACACTGGTCCTCTGAGCATCTGCAGTAGTTAAAATGCTGGTGCACTGAGAACATCTAGCTATGCTTCACTTGCACGTGCAGAGAAAAATGCTAACACTAAAATAGCGATAACTTTTACTTGAATCATTTCTTCCAATACATGCATATTGCAATTATGGTTCTATTCAAAGATGTAATTAATCTATGTGCATTTAAATTTTGACCGGGATGTCCCTTTAAGGAAGAGTTAAATAGAAAGTAGTGATCTATAAACAAGTGCTATTAAAGAGACATTAAAACATTTTTGTTTTTGTGTAATAAAATAAAATAAATACTAATTGTAGAATGTGTAACCTAGGTTTTCTAAATGCTCCAAATTGTCTAAGCCAGCTGCTTATTTGCAGTTTACAACAATTAAAACTTGAAAATGTTTATTGTTCAAAATACCCATTCACCAGTTTTGCTTAGCCAACACAGTTATATGAATACCTTTTATCTCTGTGATTGCCTTGTATCTAAGCCTCTGCAGACTGCCCCCTTATTTTAGTTCTTTTGACAGACTTGCATTTCCATGGAAGTGAGCACAATGTTATCTATGAATTACACACATGAACTAGTGCTGTTTAGCGGTTAATATAACTGCAGCTATCTCCCAAGACCTGCTGACTAATGGGAATCCTCTATGGACCTCATGTGATTATAACACTATTGTTTTCGCTTCCCCTTTAAAGCTGCATTGAAGTGCAGAAACAGAATGCTCTAATATATTAAAACATTTATTACTGCAGTGTTTCTTGTGGTTTTTATGTTAAAGATTTATTGCTGTACTACTATTTTATTATAAGATCTTTGTTTACTATTACAGAATACACTATAAAAGGTATAATTTTAAGGAGATAAGAAGTGCAAAAAGAAAATAATAATACAGTAATATGTTAGAGCATTTGATTATTGCACTGTTGCTTGCATATAAATATGCATCAATGCACTACTGGGAGCTAGCAGAGCACATCTAATAAGCCAATGAAAAGAGGCATATGTGCATAGCCACCAATCGCCAGCTAGCTCCAGTAGTGCATTACTGTTCCTGAGGCTACCTAGGTGTGATTTTTTTTTAATAAAGGATACCTAGAGAGCAAAGTAAATTGCATGTACTATCTGAATCCTGAAAGTTTAATTTGGACTTTTTATGTCCCTTTTTAAATGTGCGTTATTTGCCATATGAAGGATATACCTAAGTTAAAATAATCACTATATACCTGCAGCATGCAAATGGGTGTTTACTTGTAATGTCATTGCACTCTATATAATAATTATTACACAGTTATTAGCTGCATTGTCACACACACTAGGGTGTTTTCTAGAATTACTACTATGAAATGGAATCTTGTAAACTTAATTACCTGCTTCACTGAATTGGTGGGGCTGGAGCAAGAGTTGTTTTTTACACAAGCTGAGTGTATTTTCCTGGCTATTGTTTTTCAGAAGCTTAGTAAGTAAAAGCTTAGGAAATGTCTGAGGGAGCCTCCAGAATCACTGGGCCGATCCCACCAGATCCCACACTCTTTCCAGACTTCTACAAGCGTCCGAACTCGGGTAAGACATTTGTAGTCTATGGAGAATGCAATGTGTATCACTCTCTGTCTCAATGTTATATCTCTTCTAACTGTCATTACTGATAGAAACTAGAAAGTGTATTGATTTTGTTTTCCTGAACACTAAAACCTCTGAGTAAGTAAAAATACGAAAACTGCATCAGTGTGACCTTTTTAAACCTGCGTATTATCTGTCACTGTGTGACACATTACCTCACACTATCGGTTTTGCTACAAGTTTGTTTTCCTTCAAGAAACACAGCTTCCTCTCTTAAACTTTCATGATTCAGGCAGAGGGTGCAGTTTTAGAACAATTTCCAATGTACTTTCAGTGTCAAATTTACTTTATTCTCTTGGTGTCCTTTGTTAAAGAACATTATTGGCTCAGGTGCATTCATGTGTTTTGAGAGCTGTATTACCACAGTGTTTGCCACAATGTTTGTAAAGGACCACTCAATGCAGTAGAATTGCATAATTAACAAGTGCATAATAAAAAGACAATTATTTTACACCTATTCTGAATTTCAAATAAGCAGTAGATTCATATTTATTTTTTCTCCAATTTTCCAACCCCTGTCAGTCAGCTAATCACAGACTAGTATACGTATAGCCTAGGATCTTGTTCCCCCTGAAAGTGTGAATATAAAAAGATTGTGCAAAATTTGATAATGGAAGTTAAATTGGAAAGTGTATTAAAACTGCATGCTGTATCTAAATCCTAAAAGTTTATTTTGACTTTAAACACTAGATGGCAGCAGTGTTTGCAACAAGGCATCACATTGCAAGTTTGTAGCAAACACTGCTGTTATCTAGTGTTGCAAACACTGCTGCCATAGAATGCTAGGAGACAATTTGCTTTATTCTGCAAGGCAACAAGGCTACCCATGGAAAACGGTTATATGCAGCTACAATAATATTGGAACTCACTAGCACTACCAGTTATTTAGCAAATGCGTACAAGTTTCTAAACTTAAATATACAGTTTGAATGCTCCAGTGTAACAATCAACAAATCTGTCAATCTCTTTTTCTCTAGCTCGTGGTAGACTTGAGGGCAATAGCTTAAAGTTGGACTTTTTGAGTGGCCCGTTGGCACCCGACCCCACATTATATCCAACATGCTACAGTGCCCGTCCAGCTAACCCCCCTCCAAGAATTCGCCCAAATGCCCGGGAAATTCTTGAGCGAGGCCACAATGGATCCGTTGGAGTCCTACTGCAGCTTGAAGGAATTTCTCTTCATACAGAATCCCCACCAAAAAGTAAGTAGATATTTCTATTATCTTTAACCTGTGTAGGTACATAGAGAATTGTGACTGATGGAAATATATATATATATATATATATATATATATATATATATATATATATATATATATATATATATATATATACACACAGTGTGTGGGGGGGGGTTGTTTGGTTTATATATATATATATATATATATATATATATATATATATATATATATATATATATATATTGTTTTTTAATGAACCCAAACAAGCCCGTGAGATTTCTTGGTATCGAGTAAAATGGTATAGAGTAAAATGATGGATCCGTTAGAGTCCTACTGCAGCTTGAAGGAATTTCTCTTCATACAGAATCCCCACCAAAAAGTAAGTAGATATTTCTATTATCTTTAACCTGTGTAGGTACATAGAGAATTGTGACTGATGGGAATATATATATATATATATATATATATATATATATATATATATATATATATATATATACACACAGTGTGGGGGGGGGGGTTTGTTTGATATATATATATATATATATATATATATATATATATATATATATATATATATATATATATATATATATATATATATATATAGTTTTTTTAATGAACCCAAACAAGCCCGTGAGATTTCTTGGTATCGAGTAAAATGATTATAGAAATTCTAAATGTTATATTTTTATATGCCAGATGTTTGACTGTTTGGATGTAATGACTAGATAAGATTAGGTTGGCATGGATTGAACTGGACATTTGTTAAATTGGTTTAATCGTCATTACTTTCACCCTCAGACCGTTATGAAAAGTGTTTAGTAAAACGTGTTGTCCTCTGAAGGTGCTATTGCATATTTAGTTTGGTACCAATAAGACTGCTATTTGTCATCTGTCTTATGATAAGGATGATGGTACTAGCGGTGTGTATCTATAATTATTTGCCATGGAAATGATGGAGTGTATTGTGGTTGCACTATGCATTGCTTTTGGTAATCATGCAACCTGAAATTGTTTAATCATTTTTATACTTATTTATTTATTTATTTATTTTTTTGTAAAAGATATTTTGACAGTGCTTTAAAGGGACATGAAATCCTAAACTTTTCTTTTATGATGATTCAGAGCATACAATTTTAAACAACTTTTCATTTTATTTCTATTATCTAATTTGCTTCATTCTCTTGGTAAACTTTGTTGAAAAGCATACCTAGGTAGGTTCATAAGCTTGGAGTAAGCTGCTGATTGGTGGCTAGACATATTTGCCACTTGTCATTGGCTTACCAATGTATTCAGCTAGCTCCCACTAGTGCATTGCTGCTCCTTCAATAAAGGATTTCAAGAGAATGAAGCAACATTTTGCAATAGAAGTGCAATGGAAAGTTGTTATAAAGCGTATGCTCTATCTGTATTCATGAATAAAAATGTGGGGTTTCATGCCCCTTTAACCTAATCATACATTGCAATAGTAAAATATTAATTCTATTTGTCTTGATAATAGTGATGTCAATGTATTAGCAGTAAACAAATGTAAATAGGTCATTTAGTATAGTTTGGGGAAAAAAACAGGAGGATTTCTTAACTTTAGCCACAATTACCACTCCAGGATTTGATAGGAACATATTGTTTCACCCCAGTTTAGGGTTAAATAAAACAGCTTTATATAGAAAGAGGTTTTTTTCAATTATTGTTTTTGTCTTTACCTTTTGTCATTCAAACTATTGCACTGTTCATATAGTAAAAAAAACAACAACAACAAAACGGCATTACTGGCCTCCTCCTTTTAAATGTTTTTTGTTAGTTTGTTTTCCAACAGCCAGTAGTAATAATATGGCCTCAAGTTTAAAAGAATTATGTAGTGTTCGTTTATTCTTCACCATAGTTCTTTCCTCAGGTAGAAGCAGGTGTTTCTATTAGTAAGTCCTGATTTGGCAGCAGCGCATTGTATTTGGCTGTTCTTTCTACACAAGCAGATTACTCAGACAAGTAGGTCACAGCTCACTAAAGTCTGGGCACACACTCTAAACGCAGTTCCACTGGAAAAGAGGTGGAGTACAATATCGCCACCTGCTGGGTCAGTACTGCAATGTCCCATCAAAACTAAATCTGATGCCTGAAATGAATTAGAATATAACTGCTGGCACTGAATAGAGGTGATTCTTTCTTTGCTTCCGAATCACAAACCCTTTTATACTAGTCAGTTATGTGATGACTGGATGGGGGTCCTTCCACATGTCATATTCTACCTTATTATTTTTGCTCTCATATTTATCTTGTCCGCAGATGACCCATAAAGCTTACTCTGCCTTCCTATAGCAAAAAGATTAATGCACAGAGCATTGCTACATTTGTAAAGGACTAGACCATTATCGTATACTATATGAGCTCAGCTCTTTGGTACAGAGTGTATCTCCATCTAGAGCCTGAAACTAGGAGGTCAGCATGCACAATTCTCACACATACCCCTCCTCTATGGTTGGGACCTGGGATGAAGATTGTACAGCTAACACATTTATTTAATAAGCTCTCCCCACGTTACAGGGAGTCACCTGCATACCCTTCCTGTAAGGCTGGGGACATGAGATACAGATGGGATATCTTCCTACATTCCTCAAATCTCTAAACTCCTCCAGGTGCATTGATGCTAAGATTCAGAGCTTCGCTGATGGTTGTAGGAAGCTTTAAGTGCAGTCAGCACTTCCATATTTTCCCCATGAGAGGGCAGACTTCACAGCTCTTTATCTGTTTTTTTTTCTGGTGAATTTCCTCCTTTGTTTTGTGGGGGGTAATTACCCATCTTCTGCTTCATGTGAAAATGAATGTTTTTGTGTATTCATAAGTTGCTCTTTTTGTGTGGATTTAAATCTGTTAGCAACTTTATGTGTGGCAACTTTAAAGGGACATTAAACCAATTTTTTTTCTTTTATAATTCAGGCAGAGCATACAGTTTAAACAACTTTCCAATTGACTTCCATTATCATATTTGCTTCATTCTCTTTGTATCCTTTGTTAAAGGAGCTGCAATGCACTGCTGGGCGGTTGCTGAACACATTAGGTGGGTCAATAAGAAGAGGCATAAATGACACCAATCAGGAGCTAGCTCCCAGTAGTGCACTGCTGCTCCTAAGCTTCCTAGGTATTCTCTTCAGCAAAAGGTACCAAGA